>NC_056725.1:1072694912-1072994912 GCF_019279795.1 Protopterus annectens
AGCAGCAACAATTGCTCTGTATTACTCACACAAAAATGAGAGCTTTATAAAAATAAACAGAAGATCAGCAGCAATTATTCCATACTGTGACTCCTTGAATATGGACCACACACAATATGGACGTAGCAACTGAAAACATTGCTTGTGTGAGCGAAAACATAGCATAGAGATTACTTAGAGCCAGCAGCAGCAATTGTTCTGTACTGAATACAACCACTTATACTAAATCAGCTATGGATTTACACAGAGCAGCAAAGCAATCAATTCTCTACAACAGAGCTACAGACTTACACAGATCAGCAGCAATTGAGATTGAAATACTGAATACAGACTTTTACACACAGAATTTGAAAATAAACCATCCAGTTCTTACTTACAACGGCAATCTCCCAGAAGCAATCTTTACAAAATTACAAATGTACAGCAAGAATCCTTAAAACAGTTCAAATATCTAGTCCAACAGGCAGTCTCTCACATGAGCCTGATGTAATCATCCACACCCCTGTAGGCTGGGGATGCATGGTGATTTCAGCCTTAAATTTAAAGTTGTATATAAAAAAAATAAATAAATAAATAAAATTGGGAATTAAAGGGGCCACTCAGGAATTTGTGGCACCCCATTATTTTGCCCTCAAAACTGGTAAATATCGAGGAATTCAGTACAGTTCAGAGGTATGGCTGCCCCTGTCCAGCAGTGCACCACAAGTTAATGGGGGAATTTATCCCAAAGTTACAGATCTGGCTTGACAACTTCCCTTAACTACAATCTTCTAACATGCCAAAGGCTGTTCACCTTGAAGACATGTTGTGGACACGGGTATGGCCCAGCATGAGACTTGCAACCTCTCCCCCAGATTTTCAAGGGCTGGCGAGAGCTCACCTGATACCACTGGAACCAAGAGGCTTTCCAGGGCATGGGCCCCTCTATCAGCCCAACCCATTCCAGGTCACCCCCCCTTTTCAAAGAAAAGATAACTCTCCCATGGGTCCCACCCAGCTTCTCTTGGATCGTTTGCATCACCACATTGGATGCCACAAGGTGCCCATCTCTGCTGCTCCAAATTTGGGGATATATTTATTTATTTATTTTATTTTATTTTACATTTGATTACTGGGAATGTCCGACTGGAGCGAAGTCCATTTACAGAGGAGGCCCGGAGAGAAAAGCTCCACATCTAACAAGTACAGTGGTAGATATACAGAGCAAAGTATATATAATACAATGCAATACAATGAAATAAAAATATATAACAAAGGATATATGATGCAATGCAATTATGCAGGTATATACAGTAGTTTGCTCAATGCAAGCTAATGCTAGCATGTTTACTCATAGTTAGCTTTGGGTGGGAGTATTTGGGAGAGAAAAATACTATCAACTTACGCAATGGAGGAGATATCTCACAAGAACATAATATGCATAATACATAATGGGTATGTGTAGACGTTCTTGCATTAGAGTATTTTTATTACAATATTGTAGGGATAGAAGTGAGTGAAGAAAAGGGGATAGCAAGAGTGGGGAGAAGAGGAGAATATCTAAGTGATGCAATGACTTAGACAGGACTTTGTGAGGTGTGCCTTGAGTGACTGTTTGAATAGTGATATAGAAGGAGCAGTCGAGATATTTTGGGGGAGGCTATTCCATTTCTTAGTGATGGTATAGGAGAATAGAGCTTTCCCTGCAGCATCATTAGCTCTGGACACACAAAGTAGGGTTTTGCTTGATGACCTCAGGAGACGGTTTGCTACGTATTGGTTTATTAGTTGATCTAAGGCTGAGGCTTTGTGGGGATTATTTAGTGTGTTGTAGGTGAGCACTAGTTGGTGGTAGCTAATTAACTGTGGGAGTTCTAACCACTGTAGTTCTTTTAAGGCAAGATAATGATGGCTTCTAAATGTGGAGTTATTTGCGAGTTTTGCAATTTTATTGTAACATGCTCCTAGTTTGTCCATATCTGTTTTCCTGATGTGGGTTAGGAGTGGGGATGCATACATTAGAGTAGACAGTAGGTGTGTTTGGGCTAGGGTGATTCGTGCTTGATCTGATAAGAACTGTTTGGTGTTTGTATAGAGTACCTAACTTTTTATGTACCTTTTTAATGGTTTGAGAGATATGGACATCAAAGTGAAGATCCTTATCAATTTGTATGCCTAGGAGCTTAGTGTGGGGTGATGGGGAGATTGTTGTGCCATTTTTTGAGGTGATAGTGAAGGAGGTGGGTGTGGTCCTGTGTTTGCTGGGGGTGAAGAGAAGTAATTTAGTCTTGTTAGGGTTTAGAATAAGTTGGATGTCAGCAATTCATTTTTTGACAGAACAGAAGGATTCTTTGGTAAGTTTTTGAAGGGTGGCTATGGATGGGGCAGAGCAGATTAAGTTAGAGTCATCTGCATACTGTATGAGTGCTGCATGCAGGGTGGAGGTATGTAGTTTAATGGTGAAAATTGTGAATAGTAGAGGGCCCAGTCTTGATCCTTGTGGAACACCTATAGTGGTTGGTAGTAAAGGTGATAGTACACCTTGCCATTTGACTGACTGTTGTCTATTGGAGAAATAGTTTCTAAACCAGGAAGTAGTGGAGGGGGCAAGGGACATTGTGGTTAGGGTGGCTAGAAGCAGGTTGTGAGAGACCATGTCAAATGTCTTAGATAAATCTAGGAATATGGCTGATACAAAGTGATTGTTGTTTCTCAGTTGGTTAACCTGATTGGTGAAGGATAGAGAGCAGTAGTTGTACTATGATTTCAGTGGAAGCCATGCTGTGTGGATGAGAGGAGATTGTGTGAGATTAGGAAGTGCATCACTTGAGTGTGAATACATTTCTCTAAGAGCTTGGAAAGGGGGGATAGAATAGCAATGGGGCAGTAGTTTGATAGCTCATAGGAGTTGCCGCCTTTGTGAAGATGAATAATGTATGATACTTTTCATAATTTGGGGATTTGGGCTTCTTGTCTGGAGCAGTTAAGGAGAACTGAGACAGGGTAGACCAAGGACTCTGCAGCTAATTTTAAGAAATTAGTGGGTAGACCATCTGCTGTGAGGGTGGTAGGTTTTAGTTTTAAGAGTAGTTTTTTTACCATAGAGGTTGGTACAGGTGAGAGTGTAAATAATGGTAAAGTATTGTTGGTGTAAGTGTAGGATTATTGTTAGATATTTGGGTAGATAATGTGAGAATGGATTCTGTAAAGTAGTGATTAAATTGAGAAGCTATGCTGTCATTGTTATTATTAGTGTTTGGGGTGGAGGTGGTAGTTCTGCTGGGTTTTAGAAGGGAATTGATAGCCTGCCAGAATTTTTGTGGGTTTTTGGAATGTTTGCTTTGGACATTAAGGAAGTAGTTTTGTTTATCCAACTTTATTTGTTTTTTTTGGCCTGATTACACAGGTGTTAGTATAGTTGTCTATTTTGGCTGATATTGTTCTTTTTCCAATTCTTCCAGGCATTGTCTCTGGCTTTTAGTAAGGCTTTAGTGGACCTATCTGAACCCTAACTCTTTTTTTGATTGGCTGAGGGCCAATATCAGAACCTATGGTTCCTCTTGTATTGAGCAGGGTTACTAGAGCAACATTTCATTAGTAGGGTAAAACTAGCCTGTCTCATGATGGTCTAACCCCTGCTCATGCTCCCTGACCTTTAATCATTCACTTTACCAGATAAATCTGTGTCTGCTGAGTGCCAGCTATCCTTAGGGAAACTTCAGAGGAAAACAGCTATTAGATGGTTTGATTAGTCTGTCACCCCTATACCCATGTTGGATGACTGATTTGCAATGTCAGGACCACTATGGACCTCCACCAGAGTTATTTTTGGACATTTTATATCCAAGACATTAAATAATATTAGTTGTGTTATTAAAATAAAGAATCTTATCATCATGTAAAATGAAAGAATCTGACCATCGTGCCTTAAGAAATTCTTGAATTTTTCCCCAAAATTATATAACATAGGACAATCATAAAACATGTGAGATGGGGGCAGAGCCAAGATGGCCAACTGATAGCAGCAGTTTTTCAGAGCTCCATGAAACTAGTATGAAAACAGGAAATAACGGATTTTATTTTAGCAAAAATACTTAGAATTGATAAAAAACTATATTATTATTAACTTTGGTGAACTTAGGAAAGTTTTTTCCTGTCAAATTATAAAGGAGAATATATCAATTGTGGAGATGAGCACTTCGAAGACTTCTCATTCTGACATGGCTTTAAAAAATAAAATGCAGCTTGTGACATCTGCTCTACAAGAAGTTCCACTAAAAATGGATTATTTTAAGGAGAATTTACAAAACCTCAAGGAAAATTGTCAGAAACAAACAGATTCTCTCAAGGAACTTATACGGCAGCATCAATCCAGAATAACATACTTAGAAGCATCTCTGAATGATCTTGATGGAAGACTGAAGGCAGAAGAAAGCCAGAAAGATTTTCTCATCAAACAAAACATTTAGCTTCTCAATAAAGTGGAAGACCTGGAAAACAGGGAGAGAAGGTCAAATATAAGGATTTTTGAAATCCCTGAGAGAGCTGAAGGAGAAGATATAATTTCTTTTCTGAATAACTGGATTCCAGAGATTTTAGATTTAAAGGAGGGTCTGTCCTTTGATACTGAAATGGCTCATAGAGCTTTAGGAAAGCCAGTGTCAACATCCTCCTCTACTCCTCCCAGATCAATAGTTATAAAGTTTCTATCTTATTTGGGCAAGGAGTTGGTCCTAAAATCTGCCTGGAGGAAAAGTCCATTAAAATTTAATCAAAATCCAATTGGGATTGATAATGACTATTCTACCAGGGTTTTGGAACAGAGGAAAAAAGCTTGGCCAGTAATAAAACTGTTAAAGCAGAATAACATCAAAACTCAGCTTGACTTTCCTGCCAAAATAAAAATTCTATATCAGAATGAAATAAGATCATTTAAGGCCTTAGAGGAAGCCACTGCCTTTATTAAAAACAATAACATTATTTCCTTACATGAAGATATGGAATGGGCATCTTGTTCTCTGGAGAGAGTTACTGATAAATTTTCTTGGACTGATGTTAAAAAAAAAAAAAACTAAGTCAAGGATTGCTGTTCACATTAAATCTCTCAAAGCGTCTACTGCAACTGGACTGTAAATTTTTTATACTTGCTAAATTTTCAAGTAAGGTATGTCATGACAATATTTTTCTTATTGCTTTTTTTTCTCTTTTTGCTTTTTCATTTCTATACTTTATTTGTTCATATACAAATTAAATAACTGTTTATGCTTTTAGTATATTAGTATAATATTACTGGTTTACTGAGTGATATAATTGAACAGTAAGCTATCTTTGCCTTTATGACCTTAAGATGACATGCTTTATTTCAAATAAAATATAGCCCTTTGCCCTGCTAAATTTTCTTCTGAGTTATTACACAGGCATAGTCACTGCTTAGATTAATTTATCAAAACTGTTTTGGATACATGGGATAACAAGGCATATCTATGATTTAGTATATATTAACTAGCTTCTTTAATATTTATAACTTCTGATTGTTTCAGAATATATATTGGTACCTGTGTGAACAAAAAACTGTTTGCCGGCTTTTGACATAAATTGGGTCTCTCTGACAGTTATATGCTTGTATGTTTTATGACATAAGGTGTTTAAATGGTTAAAAGTTATGTTTCTTGTAGAGTTTAATGTTAAAGTACTGTTTTCTCTCTCATTGGCATTGAATGTTATTTTACTGTTTGAAAGTATTTGACAGTTAAACTTTGCATTTGTTACTGCAAATAAGCAGACTTTGTGATACAGTTAAAGTAAGGTTAGGAAACTGTAATGTGTAGCGTGCTGGGCAGGAAAATGTCAGTTTGAAATTTAAGAAGTGAAGCTTTCTTATCATGCATTCTATGCATGCAGATCAGATTAAATTACATCTAATGTGTATATGCAAGCCTAATTGTGAAAGTCAAGTCACTGATTGGTTAATATAGCATAGTAGGCTTCTTTTACAATAATTATGAGCTACACTGTCTACAAACATATGGTTCCCCTTTATAATAGTGACTATATTTTGTGATCAAATATATACAGAAATGTTATTTTTCTTGTAAACAGTTAATTATAGCCACTATTTCTAGTGACTATACTGGAGTTTTTTTATAAATCAATCTTTATAAATAACTTTCCTATGCAGTTAGCAAGTGTTTAGGATATGATTATACATTCACAGGAAATGCTTATGACTAATGGAAATAACTGTAAGGATGCTCAAACACCACACTAAATCCTAGCAAATATATGTATGAATAATTTTGATTGAACTATATTTATTTATTTATTTATTTATTTCACATTTGTTAACCGGGTTTGTCCAACTGGGTAAGAAATTACCCATTTTCAGTGGAGACTCGAGGGGAAAAGCCCCGAACAAAACATGCAAATACATACAGATAGAGACAAGTTAACAATATAAAGAGCAATATACTTTGCATTTAATATGCTGATTTCCTCATTGCATCCTAGATATTATTTATATTTCAGATGTCATGTTTTCAGTTATTATAACGTCATGTTTTTTAGTATATTAGTACTTTATGACAGGGAAAGAGCTCAGTAATATCTATGACTTGTGATAACATCACAAACAAGTTATGAGTTTCAGTATTACCCTATTGCTATAGTAGATATTTACAGCTACCTCTTTCTTAATTTTGTCTTTGAGTCATTTACTTTTAAGACCTGTTAGCCATAATAAGTTTTATATAAATAACATTTTTTACTAATTTTTGTCATTTTAACTGATGCCAGTTAATTATTATTGATTTTAGTCAGTTATTTAAACATACGCTATTCCGAAAGTTTAGGGGTTAAGTAAGGACAAATATGTCTTATGGAATATTTCTAAAAATCTATGTTAACATCTTTTGGGAATGACACACACTCACTATATGCTAACACCCAGTTCTCGTGAAGTTTTTATTTAGTGGGAGTTTGTCATGATACGAGTTATTCAGAGGGCAAGTAAATACAAATGCTAGATGATTCTTTGATTTGTTCTGCCATTTTAAAGTTTTTATTAGAACTAATAAAGATGACATGCTTAGATGTTTTGGGTAATCATTTAGATTGTTAATAAAGCTAATGTTTCCTTAGTCTATTAAGCACTAAATTCAGATTACATATATCCAAATATGCCTCTTGCTTCCTTAGTGAATAATTACTGTATACATGTTTAATGTTTCGAATAATAGTGTATGTAACTCATCTCTAAAACCTAACTGGAATCAATATCTGATTAGTGGTTTATCACTAATATGTTTCTCTTAATTTATAATATATTCTTCATTTTTTACTTTGTTTTTATGGGCTCGAACCAACAAAGGTTGATGGTTGGGGTAGGTAGTCTAGCAGATTTAGTTTTGTTTGCTAGACTAGGAATTTATCTCATTCCATGTATATGGTGTATTAAAGTTTATATCAGAGTGAAATATGGAATTTTTTTTTATTTAACTATTTTTCTAGTTTTGAAATGCCCGACACAATTGTTTTACTTTTATCTTTAATTGGGAAAGTTATATGGATTGAGAAAAATAGAAATAGAACAACTGATATTCTATTGTCTGTTCAGGAAGAGTATTATGTATACAGGATTCTATTAATACAAGTTCCTTTATTATTTGTTATCTTTAAAGTATTATGATATGGATTTAACTTTGATATCCTTAAATACTAATGGTTTAAACAACCCATATAAGAGTGCCAGCCTTCTAAGGTATCTTAAACTAAACAAGACTCAAGTAGTTTTTCTCCAAGATACACACTTTAAAATAAATGACACATTTATGCGGGATCCTAAGGAATACACAATACTTGCTCAATTATCTTATAAAAATAAGACCAGCGGAGTAACAATTCTATGGAAAAAGACTTGCTTAAATCCTCAAATCATTTACAAACATGTAGATAATGATGAACTCATGACCTTAGTTATACTTAAGTTTAATAATAGAATTTGGACCCTGGTTAATTTATACTGGTTCCTGGGTATGGGGGTTGGACTAGCTAAGAAACACTTCAACTTTATTACAACTACTTCTAAAGGTAATATTATACTAGGAGGTGATTTCAATTGTATCACAGATATTGCAGACACTGCCAATAGGCAATCTCCTAGACTATTGTCCTTAGCCAAATAGTTAAAACAACGAACAAAAATGTTTAAATTAAAAGATACCTTTAATGTTTTGTGACCAAATTCTTTACTATTCTCACACCAGGACTATAGACATGGTACCCAAACTAGACTAGATAACATTTATGTCTCAAAAGATCTTTATTCTAAAATCTTGAATTTTTCAATACAACCTTGTCCCTTTTCAGATCATAATTCCCTGTTGTTAACAATACATGTGGAGTTCAATCAATTAATTATTACTTCAAGGATTCCTTCATATATCACAAAAATTAAAAACTTTAAATCTTGGATAACTTCTGAACTTCAGCTTTTCTTAGAGATTAATTATAAACTTGAAGCAAACACAATTATGGTTTGGGATTCTCTTAAGGCCTATCTATATGGTAAAACCATTAGATGGTATAAAAATAAAACTAAAGAATGAAACTTTGCAGCAACTCCAAAATCAAATAGTATCTCTTAAATCTAATAAAAACTTAATTGCTATAGATAATAATAAGAAAATAAAAGAAGCAAATAAGAAATACAATGAAATATTATCCCATAAAACGAATTTAGCTATGGAAAAACTGAAATTAATGTCTTATGCTACCTCTCCTAAGCATCTTCATAATCTATATATGAAAGTTAAGATACAATCAAAAATTAATAGCATTGATAGTATCTTTCATGAAGGGAAAAGGAAAAAAGTCTCAGACATAGGGGACATTCTGGAGGCTTTTAATTATCATTATGCAAAGCATCATAAAGATAAAATAAGTAGAAATGAATGTGAGAAGAAATAAGTAGAAATGAATGTGAGAAGTTAGAGAATATAGTTCCCAACATAAGAAGAATTCATGAGGAACTTAAGTTAGATCTTCAAAAACCTATTTCTCAAAAGGAAATTATAGATGGGAAGTAAGTCTAATAAAGCATCTGGAATAGATGGCTTAATTATCAAAATTTATAGATTGTTCCCTTCTTCTATAATCTCTCTCCTACATAAAACCTTCATTGAAGTTCAAACATTAGCAAATATTCCTCCTTCTTGGAGATATTCTCTAATTTCCCCTATATTAAAGGAGAATAATGACCCTAATCATTGCAACTCATATAGACCAATTTCTTTGTTGAATAATGATTATAAACAATTTATGTCAATTATGGTCAATAGATTGAAAATACCCATATCTAAAATACTTAATGAAGACCAAACTGGTTTTATACATAACAGGCATACACAGGATAATATTAAAAGAGTATTAACTCTGACAGATTACCTCAATAGAGGAAACCATGAAGCATTGATAATAGGTCAAGATATTCAAAAGGCCTTTGACTCCTTAAATTGGGGTTATTTATTTGAAGTTTTACAGTTATTTGATTTCCCCCTTTTTTGTAACAATGATAAAGAAAATGTATGAAAATGATATATCACATGTCAAATTAGGTCTCTTTACCTTCAAAACAATCCAAATCACTAGAGGTACTAGACAAGCATGTTCCATTTCCCCTATCCTATTTGCTCTGGCCATAGAAATGCTTGCAATTTTAATATGTAATAACCCAAAGATAAGAGGTATAAATATATATGGCCAATATTTTTCTAAAATAATGATGTTTGCTGATGAAGTCTTACTTACCTTACCCAATTCTAAGGCAGTATAAGATGAAGTGGATATAGTAACAACACAAATTTCCAAAAAATTTCAGGACTCTCCTTCAACAAATCTACATCAAAATATTTATTATTAAATAAAAAAGGAACATACAGGTTCCGTTTAATCATATTATTGGAAACCAAGTTTCAAATCTAGACTATTTAGGAATAGTCCTAGGGAAGAATATAGAGGAACCCTTACAGCTTAACTATGCTAAAGCCATAGACATAATCAAAACATTAATACACAAATGGAATAATTTGTTTATAACATTTGATGATAGGTTACAACTGATAAAAATGGCTTTGTTACCTAAAATATATATAGCACAAGCCTGTATACTTCCACCAGGAAAGAAAATCCTTAAAGAAATCACTTCAACTCTGATGAAATTCCTATGGCACCTCAATCGAAACAGAATGACATATTCTCATCATATCAGAAAATGGGAACATGGGGGAGTTAAAATTCCCAGAGATTGAAACTTATATGAAGGTATCTATAATTAAAATAGTGATGAATTGGATAAATCCTAGATACTCTTCCAATTGGAAACAGTTACACTCCATTATACTAATGAATGAAAATTATTTATACAAGAATGCTTTGGTAACTGACAAAGTTAAGATATGGCACTATTTAAGTTTAAATTTACCGTAAAGTACAACAAAATTAACTAACTAACACTAATAAACAATTTGTTGATGTGTTTAGAAAATGTATTAACACAAATTTAGATATAAAACTGTGGCATAGATTTTTAATACCATTTACTATTACAAGGGATTTCCCTGATAAAACACATAGAGAGATTTTTGGTTTATGGGAAAATAATAACCTATTTTGTTGGTGCAATGTCTTGAAAACCAACAGGGTTTGAACACACGAAGTATATTATCAACCTATGGCCTATCCCCTAATAACTGGTTGGTTCTTTAGAGTGTCACAGCATACACTAAGGATCTGTGTAGAATAATACATAACTCATCCTTCAAAACCATACCAAAAATTATAAACTGGATTTTATGAATTCTATGTAATAATATCAATGTTAAGAATGAATTATCATATCTGTATAACATGCTGTTTGCCTATAAGACAGCTCCTAAAGATTCTTACTGGCAATACCTAACTAAAGGGTTTCAAGTATCATTATAAATGGAAGATAAAACAAACATTTTATTTTCAGTTAAACTAACTTCTTACTCCAAATTCTGGAGGATTCTTCATTGGAAATTTCTACACAGATCATTTCTGACACCCAAGAAACTCTTGAAAATGAACCCTTAAAACAGAAAGTTATGTTGGAGATACCATCTGTCCACTAATGCTGACTGGTCTCATATTTTTTAGGACTGTACTAACATTAATCCATATTGGAATGAGATTAACAAATTGCTTCAAGCTATCTATACTGATATATTTGTTCTGACAAAGTCTTTAATTTTATTGAATGTTGTTAATAGTAATAATATGAAGAACAATGACCTGTATTTGTT
Source organism: Protopterus annectens (assembly GCF_019279795.1). Taxonomy (NCBI): domain Eukaryota; kingdom Metazoa; phylum Chordata; order Ceratodontiformes; family Protopteridae; genus Protopterus; species Protopterus annectens. The sequence goes on from NC_056725.1 coordinate 1,072,706,213, forward strand.
GTGGACAATGTGAGAAATAGCCAGAAAATGTATAACTAGAAGATGGAACTCTAATGTAGCACCCACAATGGAGGAATTCCTATCATCACTGAAGAAATGCATACTAATGGAGAAAAAAACTAAAGAGGTAAGAACTTTTCCTAAGCCACTGGTTAATAATCCATGGAGGAACGTTTTGAATTTGATTGATACCCTACAGATGGAACCAAACTCTTCCTAACTATCATATTTTATATATTAACTTATTATTTAAGTACACATGTTTTTATCTGAATCCTTTTTGTCAGGCTAAATGTCAAAACTGTAAATAGTTATTGAATGCTATGAATGTATGACATTATTGTGTTATTTCATCAAAATGAAAATCATTTGCGAAAAAAAATAAAACATGTGAGACCAATTAGCATAAGAATAATTCTTACATCTCCAACATTCAGATTTATTTTCTTTTTTTAAATTTAGTAATTCTATTAAAAGTCAAAATATTTCTATGTATAAATTTCCAAGTAAATAATTTCCACTAAAGAGTCCAAGAAGTGGATGCTATAGAAAAGAGAAGTTGCAGTTTATTTTGATTATTTAAGGAGAATTGATATTCCTTTGTAATAAAGTTCCAATATTTAGCATTCAAATTACTAACATCTTTAACTATTATTGTGTGCAGTCTGGAGATCAAATCCTTAAATTGCTTATCTTTGTATATGGTTTCATATTTTTTTTATTAATATTGGAACCTCCTCACAAGAAGAATTGGACAAAATATATGAGTAATTATTATGAAGTGATATAATAACTAGTTGTTTGAATCTTTAATACCCATATTAATTTCTAAACATAAAAAAATTGAAAAATTATTTTAATACAATCAAAACATTGATACCAATGAAAAAAAATTGTCTTTACAATTTTTGAAATGTATGTAAAGGAACATTGTTTTTAAGGTTTTTATCTACAGTGAAAGGAATAAAGGTCTCAAACCCAAACTTTTAATTTAAGTTGAGATTATTTTTTAAAATTCTTTAAATAGATTTACATAGATTTATTTGGTTTAGTAGGAAGATAAATAGTAATTTTCAAATAATTACAGATAAATATCCAGAAAGAATTGTACAATTTATGATTATTAAGATTCAAAAGTTTTAATTTATTCATATGAAGTAGGTTAAAGGGTAAGGTTGTCCAGTCTATAATATAATTATATAACCAATTAAATGATTTTAATTATAATTGCTTTTGCATAAGTATCTGTATTCAGAAAGTTAATGCCTCCAGAATTCCAAAGTCTGAAATGATGATCTAAGCTTAATCTAGATTTATTTGGATATCAAAAAAATTAAGAATAATTTACTTATTCTTTTGATTTAAATTTTATTAGGTGGTAGCATAAGGGATTGAATTGTGTGTGTGTATATATATATATATATATATATATATATATATATATATATATGGGTCTAGGACTATTCACTGAAAGCACATTTCACTGAAAATCAAATGACTGTGCACAAATTATTAAAAGCACAATTCACTGAAAACTCAATTCACTGAAACACATTTCACTGAAAGTTATATATGGCCTTTTCCCCACTGTATTGTGACCCTGGAGTTAATATATATAGTAAGCGTTGTGTGGGGGGGGCACCACCCCCCACATTGGGGTGTGTGGGGTGCATAGCCCCCCACATAGTTTGGATATATATTAAGTTTAGAAAAGAGTAATTTATTGAAATTGCAAGTATTCATGTATATAGTTCAAAATATTTAAAATAGGTGGGGGGCTATGCCCTCAGACTTCCCCAATGTGAAGGGCTGTGCCCCCCCACCCCCTTACTATATATTTTAACTTGAGGGTCACACTACAGTGGGGAAAAGGCCATATATTACTTTCAGTGAAATGTATTTCAGTGAATTGTGTTTTCAGTGAATTGAGCTTTCAGTGAATTGTGCACAGTCAAATGTGTTTCAGTGAAATGTGCTTTCAGTGAATTGTCCTAGATCCATATTTATATATATATATATATATATATATATATATATATATATATATGGAAATTATATCATTTTAATTAATTGTCATCTATTTTCAAATTAAATAAAAAGTATTCCAAAAGGTTTTCATATTTAAAATTTCCAGTTTCCTTAGTAGTTTTTAGTATATGGATTCATAAATAAAGAATATTAGGGAATACTTTTCCTATTATGATTTCATCTGTATTTAGAATTCTTTTTTGTTATTATGAAGATAATTATATTAGAATTATTAAAATAAAGGTATGATATTGATCAAAAGTGATCTGTAATACATTTCAGTTCTTTCAGTGCATCATCATAATTTCTTAAAGTTAACAAGATATCATCAGCTAGCAACATACATTTTAAATTATATTCTTTATTAATTTCCAGACCATGAATCTTTGGTTTTCAGTTAATTAGAATTCCACACTTTTCAACAGCTAAATCAAATAATAAAGGAGAGAGAGTACAGCTTTGTTTAGTTCCTTTTGTTATATTTATGGAGTTTGAGGTAAATGTGCCTAAATTTACATATGCTAAATTATGATATTTTTTGTAATTGTTTTGTTGAGAAGAGTGTTGAATGCTTTAGACAGGTTTAAGGATAAAGAAGATACAAGGGTTCTATTTTTCCTGTTTGTATTAATAGTATCAGCAAAGTGAAGTAGCACAGTAGTGGTGCTAAGATTGGGAAAAAATCTATTTTGAGTTGGGGAGAGAGAGACAATTGTCATTGGTAAGGTACTGGAATTATTCAGAATGGATACACTTTTCTAATATTTTAGATAATGGTGACAAGATGGCAATTCATCTGAATTTAGAGTAGTCAGCAGGAGTCCTTCTTTTTGAAGAGGGAGCATGAATGCAATCATCCAAATGCCTGGAACATGAGATTCTTGAATGGATTTGTTTATTAGTATACATATTGGATATAATAGAGTCTAAGATGCAATTTTTAGAAATTCAGATGGGTTGTCTGCAGTAGAGCTTGTAGCTTATAGTTTTAGAATGTGTTCTTGTAGTGGAGGCAGGGACAAGTTTGAATGAGAAGTTAGCTTTCATTCTTCTTTTTTTGTGGTGGTGGGTTGGCTTGATGGTGTGGTTGTCTTTGATAAGTGAGGCTACAACTTCATGGGATATTTGTTAACATTATTATCAACTGTTAGTGAAGGTTTTCTGGGAAAGGATTGGATTACTGACTTTGGCCTGGTTGCAGTATATTTTGGACTGCTTACCAAAATGTCTAGGAATATTTTGGTGTGTCTTCTGTTAAGTTAAAGTAGTGGACTTTTTTGTTATGCTGTATACACTTTTCCTGGAATTTCTTGGAATGCCATGCTTTCCAGGTCTTGTCTCTAAGCACCATTAGTTGCCTATTGTTTTCAGATGGCCATGTTGCTGAATTAAGTTTAACTAATTTTCTCCTAGTGGGAGCATATTCATTTAGTATATTGGTAAATGTTATGTTAATTCAAGGTGGCTTCATCGGAAGAAAATTTTTCTAACATACTCCAACTGTACTGTTTAAAAGTAGAAATTAAATTGTATGTATTAAAACTGGATAGGTTATGCGCATTCTTGTAGGAGTGATATTTTATTGCATTGCATACATGCCTGTTAGCAAAACTGAACAGATGGTAACTTATATTGTCAGATAATGTGCCATCATTAAAGACATTACTGGGTTTAGTTTAAAAAAAAAAACTAGTGTAGAGGTCTTATAGGAAGGCTTGTTACATCTTGCTGTTTTGATGAACTGTGAGAAACCATACAGGTTAATACTGGTAGTTTGGTTATCAGATACAATTTGGGCCCAGTCTATGTTAAGGTCTGCAAGAATGATGGTTTCTTGGGATATATAGGAGGATGGCAAGGATAGTATGTCCTCTGCTGTGCTGATGTTATTGCCAGGGAAATGTTTAGTTTGAGTAAGACTATAAGAATCTCTGCATTATTGAATTATTTTCTGATAAATGAATATGTTCGGGTGTATCGGGAATATAATAGCTACCCCACCTGCATTTATAGATACGCAGTCTGCTTGACTCTGCCTTTGACTGTGGGTTTCAACCATGTTTCTGTGATAAGGGTATCAGGACTATAATGAGACATGAAAGCAAATACAATAAGAAATACAATGTATTGTGTTATACTGCTCCACCCAAGAGACACCAGTTACTGTAAAAGTAGGGTAAGCCACTTTCATCCAAAGTTTATCGCCATAACCAGTTGTTTATAACTTAGACATGTATCATGATAGAAAAATGAGCACAGTAATGTATTTTAGTTTTTTATACAAAAATACAGAGTAACTTCATTAATTCCAACTTAGTTCAATCAAATGCACACTAGTCCTGCAAAGCCAGATTAATATGAGTTTAAACTGAGCACATGACATCAGGTGAGCCACTTTCATCAATAAACATCTACAATAGCTAGCAGTTGACTGTGTACTCCTCAGATGTCTCATTGCAGAAAAATAAATACATTAAATAGTCACCTAAATTCTTTTAAGACCATATGTATCATAGCCCTATGTATTTCCTTGACAAAAACAAACAAGCAAACAGACAAACAAATAAGGACACAATAATTTATTTCATCTCATATCAGTCAGCTATAGAACACAGAACACTATCCATTTACTTAAAAGGAATACATACTAGTTTGCTAAAGCCAGAATGATAGGCTGTTTAATTTAAGAAAATGACAGCATTGTCAACTCCCTGTACACAACAATTATAGTCACTTTGTTACCTGTGTATACCTCAGATGTATAATTACAATAAAATTAAAAAAAATAATGACCACAGTAATTTATTTTAACCCTGTTTCACAATAACAAAGTACAGCCAGCCACAGTCTAAATTACTAGAACTTGCTTAGAAAATGTACATTAACCATATAAAGCTGTCCTTTTTTTTTAATTATCTGGTTGCCTGCAGATTCCTCCAGGCAGGGTTGAAATACATTACTTTGGACAGTACATTTTTTGGGGGGGTTGGGTCAGATCTGACGTGGCATTTATGGTCTTTTTATTTGAAAAATATCCTGTTTCTAACAGCATATGAGGATGCTTACTAATGTTTGCTCAGAGATCTCATTTGTAGTGTAACAAATGCTAGCAGACACCAGCATTTTAAATAATAACAAATTTAACGACACATTAAATCACAGCACAACAGAATGGTTGTTAATATTTTCATCTCTCATCACAAACTCTACATAAACTCTTAATGAAACAGTAGTTACATAACCATGGTACTGACATCTAAAAACTCATACATTGTTTTTATCAGCATCCATTACAATTTTTTTTAAAAGGTAAAATGTTTCTAATTAAATATAGAGACACCCTACTTTTAGCCTCCTTGGTATAATCTCTTAAGCATTAAACAACCTTTCAATTTTATCCAGCATATTATTGAGAATATACAGTTCCTATAACCTAAGATTAAATCCCCTGGAACCTCCTCCTTGTTTACCCTCTAAGATAGAACTCCATGGTAATGGCCATAGTTTCTCAGTGCTACCCCCTCCCTGCACATACACGCATATACATTTGGGAATATGTCCCACTAAAGATATGCTCTGTCCCTTCCTAACACAGTTTATGTAACACACTCAAAAAACAGTTGTTAAGTCTGCTGCAAGTTCTTTGACAATAAGTAACATAACTTAAACATATTCCTCTCTCTCTCTTTACACTCTAGTTGTCTGCCTAGTATAATCTGTTGTTATATCCATGACGTCTCCCCATTCATCTCCTTTCTCATCATTACAACCACCCTTTCACTCTGCCATAACTTTTCCTTTATTTCTTCCTGCCCCCATGCACCTAATTATATAAACTAAACATATCTAGTATTTACTGTGTATGCTGCATTTTGAGCCAGTTATGTAACTTGTTTTGCAGTTTTAATGTTGACAGATTATTTTTGTTATAGCTGCTTTTCTTCTGAATATTTAGTTACAGTGAAGATAGTTTGCTTGTAAAACGTCCATACCTATACATTAGTACGCATACGTCCATCTGAGCATTTTAGCTGTGTTATCCTCTGCTTGTTTAATTCTTCCAGGATGAGCCTAGAAATGGTTCACTGGCATCAGAGTTTCAATCTGGTTAACAAATGAAAATAAATAAAAGTTTTCATGTGTATACACATCTAAGTACAGATTTTTAACTTTTTAACCTAAATAATCTATTTAAGGTTCCAAATCCTTTTAGCATAGTATTTTTAAACAGAGTTATATTGATCACCAAACATTATAAATCATTATGCAATAAATAAGTCAATGATCCACATGCAATTATATAGCAGCATTACTGAAATCATATCAAAAACTTCAATTTTTTTCTGTTAAACTTTAACAGAATGCCTCATTTTGTCTACATCATTTCTTAACCCATTTCTCACAGCAAGCTTTGTTAAATCTCCCATCTTTATGATGCATGTAACCACTGTATAAATATATGATTGCTATATTCCTTGCCTCACAATAAGACGCTGTCCGGTTCGATTCTCAGCTAGAGCATCTTCTCCGTGGAGACATGCGTGAATGGACGTACCTTCGTTGAAGGTTGTGCATCAGGGCTGGTAACTCGGCAAGTAAAAATCAACTACCAATCATTAGCGGACCGGAGTTCCGCTGTGGCGACCCCTAACTGGGAAAAGTCGAAAGACACAAACAAACAAACTATATTTCTGATCTATATTGTCAAAATACGTGACATTAAATTTGTTCAAACATATTTTGACTTGCTTTTCCAGATAGATAAAGAAAGACTTTAAGTTCTTGCATATCAATGTAGGATAAACAGAAGCAACATATGAGGCCCGTATTTGTGTCATAATTTTGATTCTTTTGTTATCATTATTTATTTTAGAATACAAAATAAGTTATCTGTAGAGTATGAAAAGCAGATTCACATAATCATTCCAAATTTATCATACTTATTTGTATATGTAATGAACCTCTTTTCCATATTATATAAAAATGTGCTACTTGAAATACCCCATGTCCACAACATGAAAATGACCGAGCACAACCCCTTGTTTCTAACCATACTCATGTAAGATCCATTAACAGACTATTTTATATGGTTAAATAATAGAGGGAATCCTATTATCAGAAGTTCTTAAATTTCTTCCATTTTCAATGTTATGTAGATTTTCCTAAATCTCGTTTATTAAGACCTGTTGAGTGATCCCCAATAGTTGTTAATATTAAATTATTAATACCCTTTATCACTGTCTCTTGAATTAACAGACTGCTATGTTTCCTGATCTCTTGTCTTTGTTCCCAACATGATTCAACTGCCAGATTATTTGTATCCCAGATAACATTTTGAAAATACTGCCACAATTTAAATTTTCCTCTGAGGTCTCACCTATAGGTAAAAAAATCCCATTGCCTCAACTTATTATGTCTTTATATATAAAACAATATCATCACCCATCTGAAAATTTTAGCTGTGTTATCCTCTGCTTGTTTTATTCTCTGAGAATGAGCCTGGAAATGGTTCACTGGGATCAGGGTTTTAATCCAGTTAACAAATGAAAATAAATTTTTCAAATGGACACACATCTAAGCATAGGTGTTTTAACTTTTTTTAATCAAAATAATTTATTTAAGGTTCCAGATCCTTTTAGCATAGTATTTTTAAACAGGTTTATATCACATGATCGAAAGCTGACAATATCAAAGCTCAAAACTTCGAACTGGCAACCTCGAAAATGGAAAACATTGATTGTGAAGAAAAAAAAACATTAAACAACCAAAACAACACAAAAAATGCACTATGCAGGGGGGAAAGCCCCCCTGCACCCCACACCCCCCACTACTTAAATATACCAACTCTGAGATTGCACTTGAGTGTAGTAAAGGGAAATCTTCCCTTCCTGCACTCTATGGTGATCTCTGCTTTACGTTTCAATGTTTTCAATTTTCAAGGTTGCAAGTTCGAAGTTTAGAGTTTCAAAATTGTCAGCTTTTGATTTTGTGATATACACCCTTTTTAAACAGAGTTATATTGATCACCAGACATTATAAATCACTATGCAATAAATAAGTCAATGATCCACATACAATTATATACAGCAACCTTACTGAAATCTTATGAAAAACATCAACTTTTGTCTGTTAAACTTTAACAGATTGCTTCATTTTTGTTTACATCATTTCTTAACCCATTTCCCACAAGATTTATTAAACCTCCCATCTTTATGATGCATGAAACCACTGTATACATATACCACTACAATAATTTCTGATATATATTGTCAAAATATGTGACATTAAATTTGTGCAAACATATTTCAACTTGCTTTTCCAGATCAAAAAAATAAAGACTTCAAGATCTTGAATATCAATGTAGGATAAAAAGAAGTAACATATGAGGCCCACATTTGTGTCATAATTTTAATTCTTTTATTGTCATTATTTATTTTAGAATAGAAAATAAGTTATCTGTAGAGTATGAAGAGCAGATTCACATTAGCATTCCAAATGTATAATACTTTATTGCATATATAATGAACCTCTTCGCAATTCCATATTATATAAAACTGTGCTACTTGATCTATTCTATGTCTCCAACATGCAAATGATTGAGCACAATCCCTTGTTTCTAACCATACTCATGTAAGATGCCACTAACAGAAACTTTTTAAAGGGTAAAATAATTAATAGAGGGAAGCCCATTATCAGAAGTTCTAAACAAATTTCTCCCATTTTCAATCCTCTATAGATTTTCCTAACTCCCATTCATTAGGTCCTGTAGGGAGATTCCCCAATAGTTGTTAATATCCGTTATCACTGTCTCTTGAATTAACAAACTATTATATTTCTTGATCACTTGTCTTACTTCTCAACATGATTCAACTGCCAGATTTTTTGTATCACAGACAACATTTGGAAATACTGCCACAATTTATGCATGCAAACATCATGAAGCAGAATCATTCTATGAACCTCTGCAAGCCATCTCCAGACCACTGCATGTGTGTGTTTGCTAAGTCTGTCATGGTGTGGTGTACATGCCCCATATGGACAGTGGCAGGATATAATGCAAGCCAACAAATATACACATGCACACAATAGCCTTACTATCTTCAATAATATACATATAGGGATTTGTTTTACATAGTATACTACTGACTAGGATTTCATGTGATGTTGACCATTAGCCTAATAGTGTCATATGACCTTGTGAACAATTGGCTTGTCAATGTTGCTATTATTGACATGTGCTATATTGAGGTGTGCATGTGCAGTATGGCTACAAGAAGGTATTACAATCTGTGATGTGAGCTAATGTATTGATGGCCATTGCTGCCCATGCATTACATGCTCCTTCTATAACAGCTGTAGTAATATGCTTCCTGAGAACTGCTGACATGGTATGATGCACTTGCATGTATATTGATGGTGTATTAGGACATGTTTTGTTGTAGTGGAGCAGATCAACCTTCTACATAGTTCACATTCTGCCATCACAGCGAGACCTGCCGTATGGCACAAGTTTGCATGTGTCTACATAGCATCATCAAATGTTCTGTGACAAACATCAATACGTTCATGTTGATTACATGGTCATATAAGTCTTGTCTCATACACATGTTGTTATGCTGTGTGATACACAACAATGTATCACATGTTTTAATTCAATTGTAACCTTGCGGAATTAATTGTATGCGCAGTTGTGTTGCTATACCTAAGGATTGTTAATGTGGTCAGCAGCACCATTGTGTGACTATTGCCATTTGTGTCAGGAAATGTTCTGCATGAGCCACAAACAACCCATCTGTAATGTGTCCTGATATGGCATCAGGCCATTCAGACACAGCTTTCCCATGAAATACATATAGGCATATGTTGTGCAATTCATGTAAGTACATGACAATGGTACAGTTGAATGACTGTGTGCATAGTACCTGTGTTTGAAATGTGATGGACGACCAAAGTTGTATTTGGAGATGTTTTCAAAAATCATTTATTCCAGTAAATGTGAAATCTCAGGGGGAATAAACAACTAAGCACAGATCTGTATGTGGATACCAGCAGACATAGCCAAATGGAGGAAATAGACAATCATTTAGCTGACAATTTGTCTCCCATATTAACTCCCTGTCTCTGCTGGCCATCAGCCAAAGTATATAGCCAAACATTACTCAGTTGTTATTCTAAGGAGGGCAGCTCACCTGTTTGCTCTCTATCACTAATAACACAGAATCAATGGGCCCTAACAATATCTCATGTTGCCTGTAGTGTGACTCAAAACATGGACCTACCAGACACAGTTGGACCTAAACTTCAACACAGCCTCCAGACAGCCTATTTTTCCATAGAAGAGTGCACATCAACATGCATCCTACTGACTGGGGGGGCATATTCAGCATGCATGTATAGACCCATCCTGACTCTCTTCATCTGTGAGGTAGACCAACAAGTCATCATGGACCTTATCTAAAAGGACACAGGTAATAATCTGTGTACCAAACACATATGTGATTTTTTTCAGGCTACATAATGTCTGTTACATTAGCCAGATGTTCTCAAGTAGGCCAAAAGTGGTATGCACAATGACAGTATCATCCTGCGTAACTTGACCTGGCCAAGGCTTTTGACAAAAGTCTACACTGAGCTATTAATGAGAAACTGTCACAAGTGGCCATAACATCTACATCACCAAGTGGGTAGACCACTGGAACACATATGTGACAGATACATATGTTGAAGTGTTTGAACTGACCTATATCTAGAGTCCAGTGATCTGAGTATGTCTGGGCCATTCACTTCAAAGAGCATCATAGTTCCATAGTTCTCATCCCTCATCACACCAATAACTGAGTACAATGCACCTTTTTTCATGTACCACATAACACATCTTCCATGGATTAGCTACGCAAGTGTACCACATTTGCCAGAGGAAGCTCCCACACATCTTATTGGCCATACCTAAGTATTCTTTTGCTTGCATATCCATTAGTGGTTGATGGTGTGGAACCCTTATCAAGGTGTTATTCAAGATGCATGTATGATACCTTCCTGTGATGCACATAGTAAATACATAGCTGATTGACAACATCGATGGCATGGATTGCATTGTGACAGTGTGGATTGTGCCATAAATATGCCATCTAAACTGTCAAATAGCCAGAGTGGCTCATAATTTCAAATGCAGGTGTAACAGTAGCCCTACTAAAACCTCTGGTAAATGTTAAATTTTGTGGAAGGTGTGCTTGATTCCCCTTCATAGATTGCTGACAAATCAAGACAATTGTACAGGTGTGTTATTGCAGAACCATAATCCGTCACAGTCACATATGTTATATGTATGACATGGGATTAATGTGGCATTATGCTGATATTGTCTATTATTGTGTGTGCTTCTGTATATTGCTGTCCATGAGCCTGTTGCCATGTGTCCCATTTGGTTGAGAGTTATGCTGATATAACATTGTCACTGTTTATTTTTTTCACAAGTTTGTTGCAATCATTGTGTATTTATGTAAAGCTCAAGTGATACCTAACAAATTAAAAAAAAATGAACTCGGTATTTTGTGTGAGTAGAGGACAGTGTTATTATCAAAGTAGAATCTACAAATGCTAAACAAAAAAAAAAGAAATGTTATATACATATAGGGCATAGCAATGTTGCTGAAACAGAAGAATTATATGACAGAAAAACATATTATTAATAAAAATAAATTTTATTTTTAATTATTTAGTAGAATTTGCATGGCAGATATCCTTTTTATGAAGGAAGAAGAAACAATATCATCTTTTTTGAATATGTCTTTGCGTATTGCCTGTTGGCTATTAGCACTCCCATTTCTCAGCTACTACATTCAGAATGTGTGAGAGTAGTCAAAGGAGATAGTCATTAGTTTTTTGGGTTATGTCATATCTGACATCATGTACCAGCAATGCCAGCTCTCTGATGCAACAAACATGCCAGCCCTAGCTGCAGTATTATTTATTGATCAGTGAAGACTGCTAAACCAGTCTTTTCATAATGTCACATACTCTGACCACCACTAGGCAGGGTATTCTTAAATATGGCATGGATGATAGCAACACCTCTCTCCCTGTAGATATGAGCACATGTATTAGCTGCTTTACACCCATTCCCCATTTTCCACAAGATTCTACACCCCCCAGGAAAAACTATTCAGGCAGAGGCAATCTGGATCACAATCAAGGTTTTATGCCATGAAGCAAAGTGATAGCTTCATAGAATGCTTCAATGCATGTTCTTTTTCATAATAAAAAAACTTTCATAACATTTAATGAATACCTTAGAAAACTGTAAAAATCATTACTTGTTTTATAAATGGCTGCAATGTAATATTATGTAATAATCTGGATAATCTAAATTCTCAAAAGGCATATTAAATTGAAATTAAAAGTATGGAGCAACTTTTGTTAATATATAATCTTAGTGACCCACTAAGAATGAAATATGCTTGGAGTAAAGAATAATCTTTTAATTCCCAGGAATTCAGCAAGCAGCCATGCAGGAATAAGTTATTCCTGCATGGCAGGGACTGCTCCTGTACAGCATGGTAGAGCGCCTTGCATATTCATGAAGGTGCGCTGCCTGTGCTGTTAAACATACACAGAGCCGTGTACGAGAGGAGGGGGTGTGTCTGAGAGCAGAGCTCTCACAATACACATGCCCCTGTACTTCAGAATTGCCTTTTGGAAATTAAAATGAGTGGGAATGCTCACAACACCCCCAACACATCATGAAAACAAAAGTGGCAAAGGCAAAAGGGACAAATGTCTCACCACCATACCTCTCAACTGTACAAATATTCACAGAATGCCAAGAGTTTTGCCTCATATTTTTGGTGTGTCCCTCCTAACATCTGTACATTTCTGGCAAATAGTTGAGGATTGAAGTCATTAAATAATGACATATATTTGAGTTTAAGACACCACATCCTTTAAAAAATTCATGCTAATGCAATAATCTATCATTTATATCAACTTCCTAAGTTAGTAAGAGCAATATTTAAAATCTGTCCCTATTTGTCCCCCCATCATTTTAGGGTTTGTCCAGAGTTTTTGCTCCAAGATGTTGAAAGGTATGCCCACCATCAAGCAGAAAGCTGATAAAAGTACAGGGTTTAGCATTAGCATGGATATTCTGAAGGTTATAGCTAAAATAACACAAAACTTTTTTTTTATAAATGCGATAACGTTTAAGTGTAGCTGCTTAGGTGTGCCCATTGCTTAGCTATGCTTAGTCCAGCTTAAACAGCACAAGAAGTTAAATAGCAAGAGACATCCCACATAAACGCTATTGCAATAGTACAGTGGTTAGAGTGTACACTTTGTAATCAGCCATTCTCAGTTCAATACCCACTATAACCCATTCACATTTTAAATGTGACAGCAGTGAATAAACATTTTTTTGTATCACCTACTAAATAACATATTGGTAACTGGAGTACTGCATTAGGTCCAGATGTGAGATGTCAGTGTAATAAAGTTGTGAAATCCCCATATAAACACGTGTCCATACAGGATAGTCACACATGAATAAATGTAATGAAAGCACATTGGGGGATATCAGGGACAGTAAACAAATTTATAATATGTAACAAAAATAGAGACCTCCTAGGGTAAGGTACCTGTAAAACCAACCAAGTAAACAGCAAAGTAAAGGTACAGGTACTCCACGACAATCGAAGCCAACCAGTCTTACGTAAAAATCCTTTATTAAAAACAGTAGAACAGTAAGCGCTTTCGCATCTACAATGGACGCTTCATCAGACTTGAATAAAAATTTAAAAAGCAGTTTCACTAATATACTCTAAAGCATGGTCACATGGACCAATGGCTGCTTAATCACAATTATAGTAGTGTCTCACCTGAAAGGTGTATGTGATTATACATTATCCATTATCTTAAAAACCTTACAAGTTCAACAAACTTAGCTAAAAAATACAACAGAAGCAACACGAATATAGTGATATAAGTCAAGAAAATATATAAATGAACATAAAAATCAATTGTGTTTAAGGGCACGATCATGCCATTGGTCCATGTGACTATGTGTGTACCTTTATTTTGCTGTTTACTTGGTTGGTTTTACAGATACCTTACCCTAGGAGGTCTCTATTTTTGTTGGATATTATTTGGTGTTTCCTCTAAGGGACATGACAGAAGGAACCAGCAATAATCTACCTAATGCAGATGAGAATAAGCATCTACAACATTTGTTTGACATGAAGAGTAATCCTTTATTGAAATTTTCTTATGCTCAGCTAGCAACTTCCACAGCAACCCACAATGGGCAGAGACTGGGGTATACTGTATTGCAGTCAATGAGAAAACTGGGGGATATTGTGTTAAAAATAAGGAATACTGTTTGGCAGAAACAACACATGGAAGCCTGCCTCTCTTTTAAAGTAGTGCCTAGGGGATTACGAATTCTCAAAATGTCAACATTTGGCACTACTTATCCTGACCTATTGTCAGATTGGCAGAGACTTAATATTGAAACCAGCTACAATTACATGAGACTGTTAATTAAACAGTACAATAATATAGAGGCTGATTTAATTAAGGAAGCACTAGTCATTGAACAAACTTTGTCTACCTGCCTCTCACATGAACAGCTTACTGAGTTTTCCTCTGATTTATCGGCTTCTGTAGCAGCAGCAGACAATAGATTATTACTACTGAAGAAGAAGAAGCTTGAGCGGGACTGCATTGATTTTGTGCATGGGAACGTCTTTTCTTGGCCGAGGGAGTCCACCTGCCCGCATTTTACAGCTACCACAAGTATACCAGCCATCAATGGATCAGATGGTAACAACTCAGTGTTTCCCAACACTTCCACCCTTCCAGCCTTGCGTATACCTACCAACGGATCAGTAGAGACACAGGGAGGTCATATAGCTACTATTCTAAAAGCTGATACTCCACAGAATATTTCAGCAATTCATACAGCTGAACGGCAGCCAGAGACAGCAGAAGAGGCTTCATGCTCTTTGAATAGAGCCTTTACAGCTAAAGATACTTCTATGGAAGGTCAGCAAGCCTCAGACAGCAATGAGGGTTTAACGCAGACCCCAGTGGATAGCGTACCTGTTGTTAGTAGGAAAACCACTCTACCATTTGCAAACATAGCTATAGAGGAGAATCCAGCTTTGTCTTTCCCTTTATCGATTCAAACAATGAAAACCAGGACTTGGAGTCCCCAGAACAACACGAAGAAACGCAAACAATCGAGCGACACAGCAGAAGGGCAGAAGAAGTCACACAGGACAACGTTTCAGAACTGGTAATTGATATATCTAGTTACATATTAACAAATGTTGAAAAGAGGGTTTTGAACAAAGATTTATCTTTTGTTCTGTCTCAGGGACTGGACATTAGTGCCTTAATTGTAGAGTTGAAACTTTTTACTAGGAGCTTGAATCTGAATCTACAGTTTAGTAATGGCACACACACCACAGCATTTGCTAATATGTTTAGGAGACCCTCTACTTTTATACCAGATTCACATCCTTTAGTGGATAGCTTTGAAAGAGTCTGCATTAATGATTTTTATAATCTGTATTCGAAAGAGGGTTTTAAATCAGAGTTTCACAATTTAAATTCTTTGGAAAGGACAGCTTTAAAAACTCTCCAGGACAATGATAAAATTGTAATTAGACCCGCTGATAAAGGCGGAGCAATAGTAGTTTTAGATTCAGACTATTATCATGATACGATGTGCTCAATGTTATCAGAAGCAGCAACATATCAGGTTGTGAATGGTATACAGATGAATAAAATTATTGGCGACGTGCATACAGAACTTTATGAGCTATTGATTGGCAATCTCATTGATGTTGATCTTTAGAAATATTTTCTTGTAGAGAAGCCACTGGTACCAGTGATTAGAGGTCTACCAAAGGTACATAAAACTTTGAACAACCCTACCTTTAGACCCATTGTTTCAAGAAGGGGTTGGCTAACTGAGAGCATTTCTGTATATATATAGAGAAGCAACTTAGACCAGCAGTAGATTCAACGCCTTCTATTCTGAGAGACACTCAGCAATTTTTAGAAACTTTATCTAGCAGTAATGCGAATATTAGTTTTACTGATGCAGAATATATGGTAACCTTGGATGTTCAATCCCTGTTTACCAGTATACCCAATGATATAGGCATAGACATTTTGAGGTTGTTTCTCTTAGGTAACGGTTTTAGCAATAGTAAGATTATGAGATTAACCTCCTTGATGGAACTGGTGCTAGAGAATAATGTGTCCATTTATGACAGGAAATACTATTTGCAAACCATGGGAGTAGCCATGGGCACGGCATGTGCCAACTCATATGCTAATTTGGTTCTAGCATATTGGGAATCTACATATATTCTCTCCAATAATATATATTCTAGGAACATCAGGTATTACAAACGTTATATAGATGACCTGTTTTTTGTCTGGGAAGGTGAACAGCAGACTTTGATTGAATTTCTGTCATATATCAACAGTACTACTACCTTTTTGAGGCTAACTGGGGAATGGTCAAGGAGCTGTATAAGTTGTTTAGATGTAACTTTGAGAAAGAGAGACAGCATGCTAGATACTGAAATCTTTAGGAAGCCATGTAGAAAGAATGCATTTCTACATCAAGATAGCATGCATCTAACTCACATACACAAAAATATAGTGAGGAATCAGGCTGAGATGTTCTCGCCTAACTATTAACAACAAGGACTTTGAAGTAGCTATACCCAACCTGTGGGATGAATTCAAAAATAGGGGTTACCATGACAGAGATTTATCAAATTTAGAATCTGTTGAACGTGAAGGGAAAGCAAAACCCTATATTCATAAGAGCTCCAATGCAGGTTTGGAAGTGGTTGAAGCTCCCACAAATAAGAAAAGGATGGTCATTACTTATACTGATAGGAACAGGAAGATTACAGATGTCATCAAGAAAAATTGGGGGATTCTACTATTAGATGAGAGGCTGAAAATCATCTTGGGAACTCACCCCAGCTTCTCTTATAAGAAGAGTAGAAGCTTGAAAGACATGCTGTTTTATGAGAGTGAAAAGGATAGTAAACCTAAGTCAGTTAGGAAAGGCACTTTCCCATGTCGTAATTGCAATCACTGCTCTTTTATTTCGAAGGATGTTAGGTTTGAACATCCAGACACTAAGAAGGTTTATGAGTTCAACCATTATGCAGATTGCAGGACTCGAAACCTGGTATACCTAGCGGTATGCCAGACATGCACTATGTTCTATGTAGGGAAGACCAATAGAACTCTTAGGGGGAGAATCAGGGAGCATTTATATGCCATTAATAAAGAGAATGAAACTAATGCATTAGCGAGGCAATTTTTATTGAAAGGCACTAGGCACAGTTTTTAGTATAGGAGCTGATACATACCTCCATGAGACTAGGGAACATAAGCAATTTCACTTGAAAAGAAAGAGAACAAATGGATCATTAGACTGCAAGCAGATGTTGGGCATGGTCTCAATGAAAGAGTCACTATAAAACATTTCCTTAAAGATCGTGCCCTGAAACACAATTGATTTTTATGTTCATTTATATATTTTCTTGACTTATATCACTATATTTGTGTTGCTTCTGATGTATTTTTTAGCTAAGTTTGTTGAACTTGTAAGGTTTTTAAGATAATGGATAATGTATAATCACATACACCCTTCAGGTGAGACACTACTATAATTGTAATTAAGCAGCCATTGGTCCATGTGACTATGCTTTAGAGTATTTTAATGAAACTGCTTTTTAAGTTTTTATTCAAGTCTGATGAAGCGTCCATTGTAGATGTGAAAGCGCTTCCTGTTCTACTGTTCTTAATAAAGGATTTTTATGTAAGACTGGTTGGCTTCGATTGTCGTGGAGTACCTGTACCTTTATTTTGCTGAAATTTATAATATGTAATGAATGATGGAATCAATGCCATATAGCAGATAGTCTATAAAATGAAAAATAAGCAAATATAAGCATTGCACAGCTCGGCTTACCAGGTGCAAGCATTGTGTAAATATGACTGCTAAGCAATGAATAGACCCGCTAACTGGATTTGTCCATTTGTAAGCAGTGCTGAACCTGCCCCTTTAAGCAATGCCAACCTTAGCCAAGCAGGTTTGCCTGTAGCTTAGCTTAGCTCAGCATATTCAAAACCATCCAATCGTGGCAAAGGGTGGGAAATCAGCCATATTTAAACCCCAGAGGTGGGAATACAGCTCATAACTGGTTGCAGCTTCCTGCTGTAGGCAGCATGGCTGGAGTCGGAGAGGGATTTTGTTTCTGGGTGCAGTGCTGGGTCATTCAGGATTCCAATGTCATGGTAGGACTCCTGGTAAAGAAACATGATGAAAGACTGCTGCAGGGTCAGTACCAAGGCTCCCAATATAAAGCAGAAGCCTGGGACAATTTTGCCCGTGACCTCACCAGTGCCACTGGTAACCCTCAGACTGGTGAGCAGGTCAGGCATTACTATGCTGACTTAAAATGGAGGAAGAGAGAGCTCTTGGATCAGTGGATCCAAGAATCAAGGCTGAGGGGTGATGTCCCAGTAGTGTGTAAGTACTCATACCAGTAACTGTTTAATAATGTTCAGTCTGTATATATGATGGATAGGCATGCCTAAATATTTTTCTATGTCTCTTACAGCTGCAGCTGAGGGAGCTGTGAATCAGGAAGCCCATACGAGTAAGCTGCAAAGGCTGCATCGCAAGGCTGGTGAGTAAAAATCCTGCTTACAGTAGTCATACTAAATAAATATAAAAGTAGTAGAAAGTCACCTGCCAGTATAAAAACTGTTTTGTGTATGGGATGCACTGGATAAACCATACAATTTGACAGTAATAGTCCCATCTAGGTGGCATTTGAATAAGGATCTATATTACAAGACTGAATGTTTAGGTGATCGAACACCTAAACATCAATCTTCTAATATCGAAAGCAAAAAAAACGGCGAATGGCCGATTTAACACAGGGAAAGAATTTCCCTTGACCGTTCACCAGAGTTTGCTATTTCCCTACTGATGAGCGATCTCGTAGTTGGTATATTAAGTTGGGGGGTGTGGGGGGCACAGCCCCCCACATCAGGGGATGTGGGGATCTAAGCCCCCCACTTAATTTAGATGTAAAGCAATGTTTTTTGTGTTGTGGCCGAGGGACCTGTTTCCTTGGGATGTTCGACATTGTGCGGTTTGAATTAGAAGATTGATTTTCAATCATCTAAACAGTCGGTCTTCTAATATAGACTCTTAAATAAAACTGTAACTGCCTTGCAATAAAGCCCTAAATCCTGGACTGGTTGTGTTTACTCTGGTATTGTATGGCATTTTTAGTGTTGCATTCTCTGAATAGTAATGTTGTATTAACCACTGTTACCCACACAGTGCTACATAATAAAAATGTCTAGGGATGTCTGTATAAGACTGTTGTAATTACAACGTCAGATTGTACAAGGAGACTTAGACAGAAAACATGAAGCGATAGACAGCAATATCCAAATAGCACACTCTACTGTGACTTAAATTGTTGTATCTTTAGCAGACACAGCCATGGTTCGAATCATGGAAGTGGTAGTAAGCTGTATGCATAATCATACCTCTTAACTGTACAGATTTGTTACGAATGTTCAGATAATTGGCTCATATTTTCTGCCTGTTACCCTGTCCCCCTGGAAAATCAGTGGGATGAGCTCAGAATATTAAGCAGCAAATAATGACATACATCTGATTTTCAGACCACAAAATCTTCAGAAAATGTATATGAAAACAAACTTGTCACTCTAGCAATTCACCAAAAGTTTATGAGAGCAATATTCAAAATATCTTCCAGTTTTACTACCATGTTGTCAAGCTATGACCAGAGTGTGTGCATTAAAACATTGAGAGGTATGTGCATAATATTAGCTTGGAATCTGGGAATATGTGTGGAAGCATTCAGGTAGTGTTAACAAACATTCCCTCCACAGGTCTGTTAGATAAGAAAACTGTGCCTGCCAATAAAGATTGAATGCTGAACTGGTAGTGTTTACTCTGGTATTGTATGGCTGACATGTAGCATTCAGAACATCTGATATCAGAATAGTACTGTTGTGTCAATCACTATTTCTCACACTGTGCTACATAAAAATATGTCTAGGAATGTCTGTATGAGACTGTTGTAATTACAAGGTCAGATTGTACAACCACGAGAGACTTAGGCAGAAAACACTGCAGAGGTAGACAACAATATTCAAACAGCACACTCTACTGATACTTAAATTGTGGTGTTTTTATCAGCCATGGTTTGAATCCTGGGAGTGGTACTAAGCTGTATGCATAATCATAACTTTCTAATGTACCCATGCTTTTAGAATGTCCATATAAATTGGCTCATATTTTCTGCGTGTTCCCCTGTCCCCATGGCACATCAGTGAGATGATCTCAGATTTGTAGTCAGCAAATATTGACATACATTTAATTTTCAGACCTCAAAACCTTCAGAAAATGTATATGAAAACAAGTCATGTCAGTCTATCAGCCCTCCAAGTTTATGAGAGCAATTTTCAAAATATGTCCCTAGTTGTACCCCCATGTTGTCAAGCTTTGACCAGTGTGTGCAATAAGAGATTGAGAG
Source organism: Protopterus annectens (assembly GCF_019279795.1). NCBI lineage: Eukaryota > Metazoa > Chordata > Ceratodontiformes > Protopteridae > Protopterus > Protopterus annectens. Next base: position 1,072,726,858 of record NC_056725.1, read on the forward strand.
GTATGCGCATAATATTAACTCAGAATCTCAGAATATATGTAGAAACAGTCAGGCAGTGTTAACAAACATTCCCTCCACAGGTATACCAGGTAGGAGATGTACAATTTAGCTATAAGACAGTTGAAGTATACACTTGTTTACAAACATACCACTGGCCAAACCAAGGCCATAGGGTAGTGTCATAATACCTGTACCTTAATGATTAGAGCAATGATCATTAAAGTTCTGAGAACTACAAGGATATATAAGTTGTTAATTGTCATCTCTCTCTCCTCCCCACCACATCTGCAACAATAATCTAAATACACAAATCAATGGGTATGTTTACACTAAACCTACTGTTGGGACATATGTCCTATTGTTCAATAAATATTGAAATGCATTTCTATTAATGTTCCATGTTGAAATACTATCATTGGTGGCCTGTTGTATCAAAGTAATCTACATGCCATTGTAATGGCCACAGTGGTTCCATATATGCATATATGCATGTGTTCTGTTTGCATAGCAAACAGAACACATGCATATATGGCCACAGTGGTTCCATATATGCATGTGTTCTGTTTGCTATGCAACTGTTCCAAATCTGGTGTTTTGGGTTAATGGGAATATCTATGCATGCTGTTATAACTAATCCTGGATTGTGTTGACTATTACCAACCCACATATGTTTTAAAACTTCAACACCATAGCACATTTGGGAAGGCTGGTCCCAGCGGACCCACCTCTCCAACCTCATCTGGCCATGGCATCAGGCTCCAGCATGTCTGGGACCCACCCCAGGACCTCCTCGTCCGCTAGTCCTGCACCACCTTCAGGTGGAACTTCCTCAGGGGGATGGGGTTCTCCCCCCTGGGAGCGGGCGCAGATACGAAACTGTCACCTGTAGTCAGTTCTGAGGCTTGGTGCATAGTGAGCTACACAGGGAGTTTGGAGATCTGCTATGCCAGCTTGAGGTCAACTTGGAGGATTTAGAGGGTCAGCCTGCATCCTACCCAGCCACCAGCACAGACACTTTTGGGGCCATGAAGTTGCAGTTGTGACTGTCCATGGTTGGGGACCTCAGTCCCACTGTTTCCATTTGGGGACTCATGGGTTTCCGATTTCCAAACAACCCTCCCTGTCTAAGGTGTTTAGCCCCCACATGTGTCATAAACCACCACTGTATGCAATCTTGTCTGTCTTGTCTGTCTTCCTCCCCAACATACCTCCCCAAATATACCTACTATCCTTTCCCAACATCCCACTCACACCTTAAAAAAAAGGCAATCTGTTCCCAAACATCTTGCCCCATACATAGCTGTGCATTTTACATGTGTCCACTGGACACGTAATCTGGCCTAATTGGCTTCACAACATATGATTGTTGTACTCACCCCTCTCTCAGGAGTTTGAGTGTCCAAATCTACCTCCAAATTCAGTTTATATGCACAGATGTTGCTATAGAAGAAATGAACAGATATAGAATTTCTCTACACCCATCCTGCACAACCCTAGTTACTTTCCCTATTGTCTTTCCCTCTGCATGCCACCTTTTTTACCACTTTCCTATCATGCCTTTTTCTTTTCTGTTAAAGAAATTAGCATGGGGATAAGCAGGAATAAGCACATTTAAGCAGTAGTAAGTGAGATTAAGCCTGTTTGCATGACGCTAAGCAGTGCCTACACAGATTAAGCACTTTTAAGGCTAGCTGTCTGTAAGCATATTTAACCGGAAGTTAGCATTGCTTAACACCTCGCAAACCTGCTTACAACTGCTTAAAAGTGCCTTAGTTATGCTGTATCCAAGAGCCCTTGTTCTGCCAAGCAAGAAAATAATCAGCCCTTGCAACTCTCGAACCCAGGACCCTGCACACCATAGCCACAAAGATTTAACACTATGCCATTTGAGCTGTACATAAATGTGATGTTTTCTCAAACATATCATGCAGCACAGTCATTCAACAGTAGGCAAAATGCATTTATATATGTAGATATATGTATGTATGTATGTAGATATATATATATATACACACACACACACACACACACACACACACACACACACACACACATATATATATATATATGTATATAGACATACATACGCGCTAGTGGTGCTGCGGTAGCGTTGTCGCCTCACAGCAAGATGTTGTCCCATTTGATTCTCAGCTAGAGCGTCTTCTGTGTGGAGGCATGCGTGGTGTCAGGGCTGGTAACTCGGCATGTAAAAATCCACTGCCAAATATTAGCGGACCAGAGTCCCGCTGTGGCGACCCCTAACCAGGATAAGCCGAAAGACACAGCAACAACAACATAGACATACATATATACATATATATATATATATATATATATATATATATATATATATATATATGTGTGTGTGTGTGTGTGTGTGTGTGTATATAGATGTGTGTGTGTGTGTCTTTGTGTGTGTGTGTGTTGCATTCACACATTGGATCCACACTCTGAACCTCTCACTGCAAAACATCTGACCAAACACACTGTTAATGGGGGTGAAGGGGCCCAAATTAAGGATCTCTTATAATTATTGCCCTTTCCCGTTCCTCCACTGCTGAATAGATATGGCTTGAAACGCAATACCCAGCACTTGCAATACTTGAACCCAGGACCCTGCACAACACATCCACAACAAGTTAACATTTAGCCATCTCACCTGTAAGATGTCAGGATAATATCTGTAACATATCATGCAGAACAGTCAGTCTACCATAGGGAATGTACAATGTGGAAGCACTAAACATTTCAATGGTACACACACACACACACACACACACATATATTTTATATATATATATATATATATATATATATATATATATATATATATACAAATACACATATAAAGATATTACTACTTATAGATATGTAGAAGAAGAGTACATATATATATATATATATATATATATATATATATATATATATATATATATATATATATATATATATATATATATATATATATATATATATATATATATATATATATATATATATATATATAGAGGGTGCACAGCATATCAGACAGACATTATTCCTACATTTGCCACCTTTTAAAATGGCCAGTGTTGGATTCTTTCCTACAAATGAGAATTATTGCATGAAACATATACCCACACACAATGCACAGGACATGACACCACACACAAGTTTGCATACACAGAAATGTTTATTTGTGTACTATTTCAATTGTTTATGCCATTTCTTATAGCAGTTAGATGTTTTGAATACATAATAACTGATTAATGTGACTCTGATACAAAACATTTGATACAGTAATGTGAAAAACATAACATACTTTGCTGTCCAGGCTAAGACCTTCAAGTAGTACAACAGTAAAAAAAACCCTTGCCTTGAAGATAAGAATCAATCAACACTTAATTACAGATGTAGTTCAGCAGCCTCCAATTACACTCTATGCTCAACCCCTAGGAGGGAAAGTATTAGTTGCCACAATATAAATGTATCTATTACATAACAATGCTTAACTTAAAATGTCACTATCACATCGACAAACAGAACTGTGTAAGACAGTAAGCTCTAGCCCACCACTGTTCCCATGGTGAAATGCATGAAAATGTACAGCCATATACCTTAATGTGTCTTACTACTGATATCCCTCACATGTTGTAACAGCCTAGGTTTAAAGCATTTAATACCCCTCCCCCATAAAATGTCTTACAGGGGCATATAATAGTGTTTTCCATACATTGACCTCCGTGGCCTAATGGTTAAGGTGTTTGCCTTGTAAACACAAGGTACAGGGTTTGAGTCTCGCAAGGGATAATTGGCTAGGCTTAAAATGGCTCGCAAGGGCAATTAGCTTAGTATGAATCTATGAACCTATGAATGTACAAGGCCACACAACTTTTGTCCAGCTGTTGCCCTCATATATATGGACAGTACTCAACTATTTGTGTGGGAGTCCACAACATCACTGGAATGATAGCAGGGCTACCAACACTAAATAATGATAGGCCATTATTTAACAACCTCTTACTGCATGACATCTGGACAAAGCCTTGTATATAGGTAGGGGACAGAGGCTGAAACACAGGGCCATATTTGAAATATTGCTGTTATACATTGTGAAAGTTTTGGGTGTTACAGGATTTGTTGCAGCATACCCTTACTCAGGAATATGAAGTCAGAAACACAAATGGATGTTGCCATGTACCGATTGCAATCAGCGGAGATAATGCCACTGATATGTCAGACACAAGACAGTGTGGTAAACAGACAAAACATAACAGCAAGTCCTCTGGCCATTATGTGAATAGGCCCACAGTTGAGAGCTATGCAGACAGACTGCATTCCATGCAAAACTAGCATTTACACACAAACCCTGTAAAGCCAGCAGTATTCAATGCATATAACACTACTCACACTGTCCATAGGTCTGGAACCTTATACAAACATGTATTTGGCCTGAGTCTGCAAGTCCTGTTGTAAGAGATATTGCTACCTGCTGTCTGTAACACTGCTGCCCACACAAAGGAAGGGTGTCTTCCATACAGAAAAGGTAAAGGGACAATGCCCACATGATGCAGTAATTTATAGTAGTGGGTTGCTATGACATTGGGAATTGAAAGTACTACACAGCTGGCTGCATGCAATTAGCAAATGGGGAACACCAGTTGGTGCAGAGACCATCACATGATCATAAGCATCATCTACAAAAGCCATGCTGCAACCTATTCCAAACAGCTCAATCCCTGTAGTTCAAAGAGAGAGAGACAGAGACAGAGAGAGTGAGAGAGAGAGAGGAAAAAAAAAACCAGCAAATGCAGCAATAATAGTAAAAAAAAAACAAAAATAAAGGAGACATCCAGAAGTGCAACACAGAAAACAGCATACTAATAAAACAGGTATATGTAACATGTCAGCATGTAATTGAATGTAGTACTTGATCTGTGATAATGGCACAGATAATTTCAAAAGCTTGATAGTTGCCATCAAAACTTGCTGTAATAATGTCTTGCTGAACAGCTCCTATGGACATAGCATCTGGCCCTGTGGGCAATGGGCCATACATGTCAACTGTGCAGATCTGCACAGAATGACAAAATGTATGACATCATAGTGTTTGTTCTGTTCCTCCAAACATGTATATTAGTGTGGCAAATAGCTGAATGTGGAAGTAATGAAGTCACAATAGACACATGAGTGTCAGACCCCACCACCTTCAGAACAGTCATGCTAATGTGAAATGTATCATGCACAAACTTCATAGGTTTATAATAGGCTTATCTATGATCTTTCCCTATATATCCCCCTGTAATGTTAGGCTGTGTCCACATTTGATGCTCTGTTATATAGCAAGGCAGAACAGTGCAGCAGTTGAGGAAGGAGGTGCAGAGTGTGGACCTGATACCTGAAGGCACTAAGGCACTCCATAAATAAATATATATATATATATATATATATATATATATATATATATACATATATATATATACAGACTTGTATGTGTACATATATACCAACACACACACACACACACACACACATATATATATATATATATATATATATATATATATATATATATATATATATATATATATATATATATATGGGTTCACTTTATATCCTTGAAATTATGAAATTTCAAATTTCAGAATCTTGAGCCCATAAAGTGGAAAATCCAAATACCCAAAACCACAAAACAGCAAAACCCTAAATCCTAAAACCACAAAACCGCGAAATTCAAACTCCCGAAACCATAAAACCTTGAAAACACACAGCACACAGTACACAACACATATAAACTCAGACACACACATCTCCCGACACTTTCAAAAAATAATACCACACACACACACACACACACACACACACACACACACACACACACACACACAAAACTAAACAAGCACACACACCTACCCTTATTATATGCAAGTGGGAAAGCCCCCCTGCACCCCCCACACCCTCCCTACTTAAATATTCTAACTCCAAGATCGCACTACATGCACACACACATGAAACACCACCACACAAACTACATTCCTCTCGCACACACGCATCACAGTAACAACACATACTAACACACACTACAGCCCCTATCCAACACCCTTAAACATAAACACTTACCTGAATCCATGAACACAGCGCAACACCAGAACCACTAATTCAAAAGCTCGGACATTCGAGATTTTGAATTTTGTGCTTCTGGGGTTGCGATCTTTTTATCCTTCCACTTTATGAGCTTGAGATTCTGAAATTTGAGATTTCAGTTTTTCGAGCTTATAAAGTGCTCCCATATAATATATATATATATATATATATATATATATATATATATATATATATATATATATATATATATATATATATATATATATATATATATATATATATCTATATCTATATATATATATATATATATATATATATATATATATATATATATATACATTTCCCCTACTGTTGAATGACTGTGCTGCATGATATATTTGAGAACACATCACACATATCTGCAGCACAGATGGCTTACTTGTAAATTGATGTGGCTATGGTGTGCAGGGTTCTTGCAAGGGCTGATAATGTATTTTCTGGCCAGAACAAAGGCTGTTGGATATAGAGTGATTAAGGCACCTGTAAGCAGTTGTAAGTGGGCGCAAAATGGACAGTTATGTATGGTGTGACATTTGTGTTGGGAACAGATTGCTCTTTTTGTGTTAAGGTGAGAGTGGGATGTTATGGAAGGATAGCAGGTATATATGGGGAGGTAGGTCGGTTTGGAAGACAGAAAAGACAGCATGCAGGGGCGGTATATGACACATGTTATGGGTAAACACCTTGGACAGGGAAGGGTGTTTGGAAATTGGAAGCCCATGTGCCCCCAAATGGAAACAGTGGGATTGAAGTCCCCACCCATGGGCAGCCACCACTGCACCTTCATAGCCCTGAAGGTGGCTGTGCTGGGAGCTAAGCAGGAGGGGCAGGCTGAACCTCTACATGTGTCAGGAGGGCCTCAAGGTGGTGTAACAGATCCCACAATTCTCTGCAGATCTCCCTATGCACCAGACCCTGGACCTGACTTTAGGTTACAGGATCTTGTCTGTGCGTGCTCCCAGAGGGGATAGGCACCATCCCCTGAGGTGGTACCACCTGAAGGTAGTGCAAGACCAGCAGATGACGAGGTCTCGGATTGGTTCCCAGAAGTGCTGCTATCTGGTACCATGGCCAGATGAGGTGGGAGAGGTGGTTCTGCTGGGAGCAGCCTTCCCAAACATGATATTGTGTTGCAATTTTATAACATATGTGGGTAGTAATAGTCAACACAATCCAGGATTAGTTATAACAGCATGCGTACATATTCCCAATAACTCATAACACCAGATTTTGAACAGTTGCATAGCAAACAGAACACATGCATATATGGAACCACAGTGGCCATTACAATGGCATGTAGGTTACACTGTTAGCAACAAGCCACCAATGATAGTGTTTTAACATGGAACATGAATAGAAAGACATTTCAATATTTGTTGCACAGTAGGATATATATCCCAACAGTAGGTTTGGTGTAAATATACCCATTGATGTGTGTATTCAGATTATTTTTGCTGATATGGTGGTGGGGGGGAGATGTCAATTAAAAACTATTATATCCTTGCAGTATAAGGTCCTCAGACCTTTTTTCCTGTTTATGTTTTGCAGGTACAATGTCAAATGGCAACTGCCTGTGTTCTCTACACAGGAGAATAACATCCTCATCAACTTCATTGTGCATCAGCATGGAACCCTCTTTGGGTGTATGGCCCATGATCTGCAGGAGAGGACTGCCCTGTGGAATTAGCTTGTCCACAGGGTAAACGATGTCGGCCTGCATAACCGCAGTTATGCGCAGGTGTGAAATCGTTGCAGTGACCTCATCTGCCACACCCAACAGCATGCTGCTGCAGTTAGGAGGGACCAGCTAGCCACAGGTGCGGGTCATGCCATCCAGCCCCCACTGACACATGTTGAGGAGCTCCTCGCCAGCCTTGGAACACCTGCCTGCCAGCCAAGTCAAGAACCAGAAGATAGCACTGTGGAGGTGTGTGCCACTCACACAATGGACGAGGAGCATGCAGGCAAGGCCCCAGTGCACATTAGTAGACCACTGTTGGTTATCCATCTTCATCTGTAAAGTATAATCATGCATATGTCAGATAACATAGTCTGCCACTGCACTGTAGTAATGAACAGATGTGCATACTCTGTAGTATTGTGGGTTTGTACTGTTGATGTACTGAATTGCTGCCCCCACCCTGTACCAATGCCACAAGTGTGGCTACTGACATCACATCGCTCACACAACTATGTAGTTCCCTATGATATACCTGTGGGGCAGCAGCCTGTAGCTGGTGATTATGGAGGTCTTTTGTTCAGGTTTGCCAATACGCCGACCATGTTATAGCCATGGCATTTGCCATGCAGACATTTAACACACCTAGCCATAATTCATGCTGTACATGTTCACTTATTGTTGCTGTTAACTGCACTGCATCACAGTGGTCACCATGGTGGCATATCTGAAGGGTATATAAGAGTCCTGCAGTATAACTAACAACCTGTCAGTCCAAGATGTGTGACAGAGATAAACATAATGAAGGGACAAATGGCCTACAGCAGGGACATGTCTGAAACATTACCCTTATACAGTGGCTACAACAGTGTATATACCAGTATTACAATGGCAACTGTTGCAGATCTACACAATGACATACCACAATACCACATTTCACAACTTCTACAACCTGTAATGTAATCCTAACATGAGCAATGAATGTGTAAGATGGAATCCTATGTTAGGACAACAAATATGGAGAATAAATACCTTAACAAACAATGGAAGCATATGTGTGCACACACTCCAAATAACATATTGTGGAAGCAGCTTTTGCGGTACTGCAGCATTCACTCGTCTTGAGTATGCACCCTCCATCAAGTATGGGTCCTCACTGTCACAGCTGGTAATGGTCTGCCATCCAAGAAGTATGTCCATGACATTTACCAACTCACCTGCAACAGAGGCAAGCGTGGCTTGCACACATCGTACAAACCATGGAATGGACCCCATATCCAAAAGGTAGCACTCAGTAGTGGGACACATAGCCTTACCTCACCATTGCATATACCATGGCAAACAGTGCAGACAAGCATGTATATGATGAAGTATGGGACTCCATTAATGTAGAAAATAAACAGATGCCCATCCCAGACATATGACAACATATGGTGCAAACTGGCCATGGATGCTGCCCAGACACATACAGCAACACTGAGGGACTTGCAGGAATGTCTAGCAAATACTGCATGTGCAGTACCTGTGTCAACAATTACTTGGACTCTGCATAAGTGTGACCTATGGGTTAGGCTAATCAGATGGAAGACTTGATCCACAGGAGACATCATCCAGGGCTCTGTACAGGTAGCATATGCATAACACCAAATCTCCCATAGGCATGTGTTGCAATGTGTAATGGTGTACTGAGACCAAGGCTGAAACCTAGAGACAGCATTAATAAAGATACATGTGCTGCACAAGCAACACCTCACTCAGCCTCACACCCACCATCCCCATCTGTACCTTGCTGGTGCCAGTGTACACCTTTAGGTTTGCTGTTCATTAGCAGGAACTATGCCGGTAGACATGGTGTTTTGAATTTGGGACACTGCAAAATGACACTCATGTGTGGCCCATAGTTGTCAAGTATATGCAAAAAGGCTGAGGCTGGGGAGGGATGTCATCCTGAAACACAAATGTATACTGAAGCATATATCCAAAGTTTACTAAGAATGGCTGTATCTGAACACAGTCAAGGTCATGTGTTGTGCCAGACATAACCCTGAATCCACAGCAATAGTGAAGGCACTGTGTGGAGGACATTTGTAGGGTGGAGTGACCAAATAATGGCAAGTGAAGATTGGCCATGCTAGTATACACCTTCCAGGAAGAGTGACTGCTGTAATTCATTTAACAGGTGCTGCAACAAACCATCATGTTAAGGGTGTGCACACCTATGCAACCCACATATTGTATTCATCCCAATCAACATCTGCACAACTAACACATTTGTTTGATACTGCATTTGATTGCACAGATCATATGTCACATATCAGGTGTGCGCAATGTTAACATATGCAGTATTGTGGTCCCATGGCATATCAGGGAAGAGGGTGGCATGTCAATAAGGGTGTGTACACTCCTCATAGCCACAGTAAGCTTTGGAGGTTGTCAGTATAATTGGATTTTATTGCTCATACATGCACTGCTGATGATGAGATCTGCAAATCGGACATCAGGCATAGGCAAACACATAGGGGCTGTGAGCAACAGAGCAAGCATAACTGCTACACATATGTACATTCAGCAATGGTGTGTACACTTGTGATGTATGGTGCATAGTACATGACAGGGTGCTGAACAGGTGCACAGCAATACTGTTTACATGGATACAGTGTGTTCCAGGGGAAGGGGCATCATCTACTAACACAGCTCATGCATGACAGAGATGTATAATGTTAGTAACAGGGACTGAGTATAGCTGCAGTGCATGCTGCTGAGTGCCATATGTCATGCATGTTGACAGTTGGGTAATGAGAGGTCTGAGCAATATCTTTGTGCCACTTCACCTGTAAGTGTGAGTGTGTGTGTGTGTGTGTGTGTGTGTGTGTGTGTGTGTGTGTGTGTGTGTGTGTGTGTGTGTGTGTGTGTGTGTGTGTGTGTGTGTGTGTGTGTGTGTAGAGGTAAGCAATAATGTACAGGTCTTAACGTACGTTTTCTGTTTTCTTCTCACAAGTGGTGAGGTGGGTCAGGGTCACTCCTGCAGGAAAACTGATGTAAATGTCAATACAGACTCTGACAATGATGATAGGTATGGCGAGGCACAGGCAAGGTTGTCAGGGGCTGAAGTTGGGCCATCAGTTGACATCCCACTGTTATCCACCCATCCCTGCACACAGTCACATTGCCTATGCATCCATCACCAGTGGCCATAGATAAGGGACATTTGGCAGGTGGTGGCATGGGACAGGACAGTGTGGTGACTATGGCAAGTGTGTCTGTACACAGCAGCCATAGCAGGATTACCAGCAAGGTACCACACAAGCAGATGTACAGGGGGGGGCTGCTGGACATCATGCCACTGGCAGAAGTGCCACAGCAGGTGTCACCAGATGCATGTTTTGAGCCGTAATGGAGGCACAGCCAAATATGGAATGCTATACCAGACAGGGTCAGCAGCTACAGAGGGCTACTCATTATGCTGTTATTGACAACATCCGTGATCTCACAGGTCCCCACTGTTATTTTGCAGAGGTCCTGGATAGATGGTTGGGTGAGATGGTGGGAATCCTCGACCGTTCAATGTCTGTGTTAGAGCATGTGGTGGGAGTAGGGTGACAGTCAAATGGAAAAGGTCAGCAACACCAACAAGTGGAGGTCTACGTGGAAATGCAACAAGTCATAGCCACACCCATAGTCGCAGTACCAGCACCAGTACTGCAGGGAGGGTGCTGTCCACACCACAACATAGCAGGCCACATGCAAGTGGCCCTGGCTGGTCCCAACATGGACCCGGATCCAGCAGACATTTGCCATCATCAGGGGAGAGTACCATATTTGGCCTTGTACCCAGTAGTTCCCTTGGAACCCATGGCAGGCACAGTTCTCGTGACCGTGGTTGGAGATGGTGAACTGCACATCCTGCCATGTACAGTCTGCAGCAGTCCAACACACCCCTGTATAGGGCAGCCACATGGCTGAACTGTGTGCACACACACACACACACACACACACACACACACACACACACACACACACACACACACACATCACCAACACAGCTAAGGCACCTCCATACCTACACTCACCACATCTGCACAGCCCAATTAATAATGAAACCTCCTAACACACACACACACATAATGTCAACCAAATGGCTCAGCCTGGGTCTCTAGCAAACACACAACACATCCTGTGCATATGATGATACCTGTGCTACATCCCTGTCATCCATACCATTGATGCAGGGACAAGCTAATATGTTTCTGATGCACAGGCTGAATGTACTAAGATGTAGCAATGTCATGCTGTGTAACATGTTTTCAGCAGGACTTTTTAATGCTTACATGTCAGGATGTGTAGCTGTCCAGCCATGATGCATTATAGCTGTTACTAACACTGACTGATGGTCTCCATAATGTATTCAGTTTGTGTTGTAGGTGTCTATGTGTCATGAGGATGTTGGTCTGCTGTTCTTTCCTTTAAGGGGTATGACACTGTGGTGGCACATTGACTGTGTCATATCCTGGGTGCAGCTGAACCCAAGTAACATGTCTGTACAACAGTTACTGCATGTGACACATGGCTGATAGGTCTGATGGGTGTATACAGGTGAGTGCATGGTGGCTGATGTCAGCAGCCCTTCTACAGTGGACAATGGTAAGTGTACTAGGTGGCACACACATGTTTTTGTATAGCGCACACACACACACACACACACACACACACACACACACACACACACACACACACACACACACACACACACACACACACACACACACCACACACACACACACAGGCTTAGTGTTGATATAATACACCGAGAATACTGTACACATGGATGTACTTAATTTTGCAATGAACCCATTTTAGCCTATGTAATTCCACCAAGCCATAAAAGGCAAAACATAACATTAGTAAATAATCAGTCTTCTACTTTAATGTCATCGACGATGGTACTGGCAGGGTATATTTCCCCTTCCCCAATGTAGTATGATCCCGGCATTGGTAAACATAGGTGTGCTGGTGTGGGTGGCACAGCCCTACACTTTGGAGGGTGTGGGGTGTTGTAGAGCTGCACATAGTGTGAGTGATGACTACTTAACATGTTAACATACACTGTACAGTATTACAGCAGACTAAGCATGGGGATGCACACAACAATAACCCAAATGAGGGTGGCTGTGTCCACAACATCGACAGCCAACTATATATTCCAACTCCTGTATTGTTGTACAGCTATACAGTGGGAAAGAGGGCATTTACACATCTACTACTAGTTTTGATGGACTGAATTTCCATGAGATGATTCTTTTGAAATGTTAGCATTTGCCAGTCAGTTCTCAGACAAATGACCTCCTGGGACATGTATATTCTGCAAACTGAAGTAGATCCCTTCACATATACACACACACACTTACTTGACAACACTGAGAGTAGAACTCCTACCTAGGTACTTATTGCTACTAATGTGTTTGGCCTTAATTGCACACACCACACATATTTTAGGATGAGGTGCGTCACATGTCTCTTGTTAAGTGAGGAACATCACCAGACCTTGTACAGTATTGTAATGTGGGATGTACTGGCTGTTAATGGATAATACATAGTATGCCATACTGTCATATACACATTGACAAACACATAACCATCATAGACACATCTGAGAGACCTGGGTTTATCAGTGCTAACTACCTTGTCAGTGAGTCTGTTCTGTTACAGATAATTTGCATACAGCATATGCATCATTGGGCTAGATAGTGTACTCATTTACCTGTATAGTTGATGGTGACATTGGTCCTCACACAGTAGACCTTGGGACATGTACTGGGGGTACCATGGTGTAAAGACAATATACCCAGCACCCACACCCCACAATGGATATTTTACTCACTGAAACCCATGATAATACTCTGACATACCCACAATCACACATTGACCGGGACTGCAATGCAACCCCTTGTCTATCTCATCAGTGCTACTACAGGGATATGCATTTATTGCACATGCCACAGAAAAATGCACAGAAAAATAAAATGCAGTACAATCTTTAACAGTGCAAGTGTGTACTTAATTCAGCTAGTAATGCAGTTGATTGTAGGTATATAGCAGAAGTCAAATAACTCAGATATTGAGCAGTAATAAATTCAAGGATATTTGACTAACACTTATAAATACAGATAAATCCTCTAGGCTAAGAGTTTAACACTGGATATCAATGAAGTGAAACACAATAGCCCCCACTAACTGCAGAGACAGAGAGGGACCACAGTATTCTATGAAACAATTAAATAGAAAAACAAATAACTACAGAGAGACACAGAGCACAATATTCAAAGAAGCAATTAAATACACAGAAAATTTAAATACAGAACAATCTTTAACACTGCAAGTTTGTACTTAACTCAGCTAGTAATGCAGTTGATTATAGGTATGTAGCAGAAGCCAAACAACTGAGATATTGAGCAGTAATAAATTCAAAGGTGCAGGTAAAAGCTGCACTGTCTAAAACCAAAAACACAGCATCCATGGGAACGGACAACATCCCAGGCTGCATTTTACATGAACTTCAGAATGAACTGGCTCACCACCTAAGCACCATGTTCAATCATAGTCTCACATCAGGCTTTGTGCCCACTGAATGGTGCAGAAAAACAGTTATCTCACTCCACAAAGGGGGAGCCACCACTGATCCTGGGAACTATCGCCCTATTAGCCTGACGAGCCTGGTCTACAAGGCCATGGAACATATCATCATGGAACTCATAAACAAAGACATTGGTAACCTCCAAACTCTGGACCCCACCCAGTTTGGGTTTTTGAAAGGTAGATCATGCCTTCTGAACCTGATCATCTTCTTTGAGGCAGTCACCAAAGCTGTAAACAAGGGGAAGGTGGTTCAGACAGCCTATCTTGACCTTGCCAAGGCTTTTGACACCATCTCCCATTCTGGAATTATATCTAAACTCACAAAACTAGGTATAAATCCCTACATCACAAGATGAGTTACCAACTGGCTCACTGACAGGACCCACACTGTAAAAGTTGCAGACTCCAAATCTGACTTCAAGTCAGTGACAAGTGGAGTACCACAGGGTTCAGTCCTCAGACCTCTCCTGCTTGGTATCTACTTCTCTGAAGTACAGGCTAACACAGAAGGCCTCTGGGTAAAGAAGTTCGCAGATGACTGCAAACTAGGAGCCATAGTCAAGTCCCCAAATGATGTGGACATCCTAGAGAAGGGGCTCACTGAGACAGATGCCTGGTGTCAGAGGCATGGCCTCAAGCTCAATGCCAAAAAGTGCATAGTCATCCCCTTTGGTAAAATCTCTGCACCCATGAACTACCACATAAATGGCAGTCTTCTTAATGCTGAATGTGTGATAAGATACCTTGGGTCACAGGTGGACAGTAGTCTCTCATTTGATAATCACATCACTACAGTTGTCAGGAAATCCTTCTATGTGTCACACCTCATCACAAAAGGGTTCTCATCCAGGAAAAAAGCGGTCATTGTTCCCCTCTACTCGGCACTCATTAGACCCATTATAGAGTACAATGCCCTGTTTGGAATGTACCTCACAAGACATCTGCAGAAGCTGGAAAGGCCACAAGAGTACCTCACAAAGAAGATTACTAGCCTCAAACAGATGGCCTACACTGACCATTTAAAAAAACTCCAGCCTTACTCTGTAGCATATCGCCTACTCCAAGGAGATTTCTGCCTAATATATAAAGCTATGTTAAACCTAGAGCTGTTGGACAAGCTACACCTAAAGAAATACCAAGCCCTCTGAGCTACATGCTCTAGGGACCTAAACCTTGTCACCACGATAAACAGGTGATGCTGGAGGGATAGATTCCTATCCCAGACACTTCATATACTCTGGAATAAGCTACACATTTATGTCA
Source organism: Protopterus annectens (assembly GCF_019279795.1). NCBI lineage: Eukaryota > Metazoa > Chordata > Ceratodontiformes > Protopteridae > Protopterus > Protopterus annectens. The sequence goes on from NC_056725.1 coordinate 1,072,742,555, forward strand.
AGCAAAGTTCCTCATTAGCACTCTTCAAGAAAAATCTTGCTGATTGGATGGGAAATAGGAAATACACCCCGGGGATCACTTCTGTGGCTCTACTCGACAGGGCACAGGAAATTAGCTTAATTGGGTGGTGTAAGCCAGGGAACCTTTTTGGCTAGGCTTTTGTAGGCCCTTGGGCCAACAGCCTAGTACCTACCTATGAACCTCTGAACCTATGACAGTAGGGTGATGGTTTGTTGTGGCTCTCCTAATGTCAGCAACATCAAATTGCCTTATACTGTATGGCCAGGCATATTGTATTTGGAGAATGTGGCCTCAGAATCATGTCCTACTAATATACACACTTGCACACTTACACACACTTGCCAGGACTCAGAGTGTAACCCATGCCTATCCACCCATTTGTGCAACAGTGTTGTGCTGGTACAACAAGCTCCAGGTAGCCCATAGGGTGAAGAGTATAAGAAGGTTCATCTAATGTCCTTTACAGCAGCAGCCATTTCTAACTATGGCAATGGGGGGGTGTAGTGTGTGTGAAGGTCCTCTGGGTATTAGCAACTACAGGTTTACAAACACACAGACACTGTTATTCTTAGCAGTGCACACTGACACATTGGTCAGTGCTGGGGTCCATAGGTCCAGGTGTTCCTAGGTGTGTACCAGGATATTGTCCATGGAGAGATGAGAAGAGTAGATGTGGGTACAGTGATATCATGCCACCTGACATTTGTCAGCAGGCCATCTATCAACTGATGTCATGTGAGTGATGCTGAGGGTGACAGTTAAATGCAACATGCAACCATCTAGTTGTCTCTTGCAGAGGGCCAGTGAGGTGCTCCAATTGACATGTATGCATCATATATTATATAACATGGCCAGTGTCTGGGTTGGAGACCTGTAGCTAAGCATGTTCTGTTAAGTGTGGTACTCCGGTTGAGGTATCCATGGCATGTGGTGCATACAGGGTGGGATTTCCTAGCTGTGGCATTCATAAAACAGCTGGGCAGACATGTCAGTGTCAGTCAAGCATAGATTGCCTGTGAGCAGCCAAGATGGGTACCTGACATCTATACATCTGTTCAGTGGACAGAAAGAAATCAGCTAGCCAACAGGTTATGCATTAGGATTAATGTTTTGACAGATAGATGTCTGACACTGATAGGTATGCCATTACTACATGACAGCAGCCCTCAATGACATGTCCTATACACATAGTAGTCTACAGTTAATATCCACATATTAGATCAATATCCAGTAGCAAGTACTTAACACACAGCTCACACACCAAGAACATGATAGTGAGTACTCAGAGTCCAACTTTGCATGCATGGGTGTATGGTTCCAGTACTATCATTTGCAATCAACTCTTACTTGGGAAAGCACTGTTAACAGTAGTAATGTAATGATACAATACATGCAAGTGTGACTCCATATAACCTGAGATACTACCCATGTATGAAACACATACAAAAGGAAAAGATTGTTGTACTAGCCATAAATACTTAAGTGTCCCAGACAGTATACTCACAGCCCTTGCTACTGTGATGACAGCACATAGAAACATGTTATGTACATGGAATTAAATACACTATTAAAATGTCATTACCCTGTTATTTTATCAGTCTGGAATGTGACCACTGGTTACCAAGGCTAAGCTATGGTTAGCAGGAGTAAGCATTGTTTAAATGTAATGCTAAACAGATTTTTACATTAGTAAGCGAAGCCTCCACAGTGTAAGCACCTATTTGTTTAACCGTACATTAGCAGAGGTTAGCATCAGGTAAACCCATGCAAACCTGCTTAAAGCTGCTCAAAACTGCCTTAACCACTCTGTATCCAACAGTCCTTGTTCTGCCTAGCAACAAAATAAACAACCCTTGCAGGTCTTGAACACAGGGCCCTCTACACTATAGTCACAGCAGTTAACCACTAAGAGTTCATAGCTGTGAAGATTGTTGTTGTTTTTTTTTTCTATATATTTGTAAGTATGCATACTGATTAGTATTGAATGACTGCTTTGACTTCCACAATTGTGTAGTACTTGTTAGTGATATTAGTGTTGAATCAAGTATGTTATATCTAAATATACACATATCAGATAAATATGGCGTGATACATCTATGAAGGTGTATACAACAGTTATGTTTACACATAACAAGGACATGGATATATATATATATATATATATATATATATATATATATATATATATATATATATATATATACACATATAGGCAGATATATGTATACATGTACATAGACACATATATTTATATGCATATTTATATATATATGTATATATAGATATATATATATATATATATATATATATATATATCTGTATATTGACTTATATATATATATATATATATATATATATATGTCTGTGTGTGTGTGTGTGTGTGTGTGTGTGTGTGTGTGTGTATATATATATATATATATATATATATATATATATACACACACACACACACACACACACACACACACACACACACATATATATATATATATAGATATATGACACTATCATTGTACCAAGACTCATTAAATTTAGACAGGAAGTCCCAAGAGTCTTTTAGCAAATAGTCCACTAAACCAATAGTGTTGTTTAGAATTCTATCTACAAATGTACAAAGGGTATATGTGGAACTATTCCATGCTGAAATAATGACCCTAAATGGAGGGTCATCTATGCACTTGTGTACTTTTGGGATACCAAAGGCTGTTGGGATAAGTGGATATTCAGAAGTCAGAAAATTAAATAAATCCTCTGAAATGGCTCTTTGTAAGAGAGAATCTTCTAAAAATAATTGGATTTTTCTATGTGCTAACATGACTTCATTCCTAGATGCAACCTGATATTTCTCATTGTCAACAAGAAATAATTGTATGATTATTAATATAATCAATACTGTTAAACAAAACAACCCCCCCATACCCTTATGCGGTTTCATAATTCTTAGCTCTTTATTTATTCTAAATTGTTTAAGTAAAGTGTATTCTTCAAAACTCAAATTGGAATGTTTTTCAAGCCTGAAATATTTAAATTCATTCTGAATATCTACTTCACAAAATTTTTGAAAAGCTAGACTAAGGGGGTGCAGTGGTGGATTAAAACAACCTTTCTTTTTCAATTTAAATTTGTCTTCCTTTCCAGGCAGATCCTGTCCTTTGAACAAAATTAAAAAATTTAGTTTCCTAGTGAAAAACTTCAACTCAGTAATAACATCCACTGTGTTCAATCTGAAAGTAGGGACAAACTTAAACCCTTTCCTAAATAAAGAAAAATAGTTTGTATCCAAAACCGAATCAGTATAATTGTAGATGAGAATATGAATGATTATGAACAAGGTGTAGAACAATATGAAGCCAATTTTCCTGTATTGGGAAGATCAGAATGTTTGGAAAACAAGAATAGGCAGAGGGCTTTTTTTAGGAGACTCATATACAAAGAAACAACAACAGAGGCTACAACAGGGGGATACAGAAACAAATACAGTTAATTGGTACTGACACACAGTCTAATATTGTGCTGACTAATAATGGCAAATGTGCTTCTTATGAAGGGTTTAAGATCTACAATTATACTGATTCAGTTTTGTATACAAACTACTTTTCTTTATTTAGGAAAGGGATAGTTTGTCCCTACTTTCAGATTGAACACAGTGGATGTTATTACTGAGTTGAAGTTATTCACTAGGAAACTACATTTTTAAATTTTGTTCAAAGGACAGGATCTCCCTGGAAAGGAAGACAAATTTAAATTGAAAAAGAAAAGTTGTTTTAATCCACCACTGCACCCCCTTATTCTAGCTTTTCAAAAATTTTGTGAAGTAGATATTCAGAATAAATTTAAATATTTTAGGCTTGAAAAACATTTTAATTTGAGTTTTGAAGAATACGCTTTACTTAATTAAGAACAAATAAAGATCTAAGAATTATGAAACCCCATACGGGTGGGGTGGGGTTGTTTTGTTTAACAGCATTGATTATATTAATAATCTTACAATGATTTTTGCTGACAATGAGAAATATCAGGTTGCATCTAGGAACGAAGTCATGTTAGCACATAGAAAAATACAATTATTTTTAGAAGATTCTCTGTTACAAAGAGCCATTTCAGAGGATTTATTTAATTTCCTGACATCTGAATATCCACTTATCCCAACAGCCTTTGGTATCCCAAAAGTACACAAGTGCATAGATGATCCTCCATTTAGGGTCAGTATTTTAGCACGGAATCGTTCCACATATACCCTTTGTACATTTGTAGATAGAATTCTAATGGACATTATTGGTTTAGTAGACTATTAGCTAAAGGACTCTTCGGACTTCCTGTATAAATTTAATGAGTCTTGGTACAATGATAGTGTCATTTTTTCCACTGTTGACATAGTGGATTTATTCACTTCCATCACCCTCAAGGAGGGTTTGGATTTATTCTATGAAGCAGTTAGAGAACTCACTACATTTTCTGATACTATGTTAATTTTTTTTATGGCTAGTATGGACCACATTCTGTCCAACAACTATTTTACATTTGAGGGTGAATACTATAGACAAACACAGGGTCTATATTAGATAAACAAAAGTTTATCTAATCGAATGCTCACATGAGTAAAAATTGTGGAACTTGAAACCACAATTGTGAGATCACGGTACAGTGAAGATGGGAATAGTTTCCCTTTCCTCACTGTAGTGCAATCTCAAAGTTGGAATATATATTTAGCAGGGGGGATGTGGGGGGTGCAGCCCCCCACAATTCCAGTTTCGAGTTCTTGGATTTTCGCTCATATGAGCATTGGATTAGATAAACTTTCGTTTATCTAATATAGACCCCAAACACAAGGGGTAGCAATGGGGGCAAAATGTGCCCCCATTTAAGCCAATTTGGTTTTATATGCATGGGAAAATAAATATATCTTTACAAGTGCCTTTAAACCTTTATGGTGTACCTATTATTACTTTTTGGATGATGTGTTTATTTTATGGAATGATTCGAACCTGGATCTTGATGGGTTTTTAGACCGCATCAATCAGATATGTGTATTTTTTTAAATTTACAGCCAAATATTCTAGTGAGAAAATAGAGTATTTGGATGTGATTATTTCTAAGGACACATAAAATAAAGAATTTGCCTCTAGAATATTTCGGAAAGACACTTTCTCCAACAGCTACCTTGATTTTCAGAGTAGTCACCCCTTTCATATGAAGAGAAACATCCATAAGGGGCAATTGGTAAGGGCTGGGAGAATGTGTTCCACATATGTCACCTTCTTGGTAGAAGTTTACAATATAACAGAAATGTTTAGGGTAAAGGGATACCCAAAAAGACTTCTTGAAGAAGTAGCAAAAGGAATGATGGAAGAATGGGATTCAAAATATAAGCCCTTATTGGGAAGTGGTGTGACCATTCAAAAAACGGGTAGTCAACATACTCATAGGGTCAATTTTGACACTAGTATGGTCATCCCATATAGTTCAGGTGAACGTGCATTGAGGGACATTATAAAGAGGAAATGGCATATATTCAAAGTAAACTTTGATATTTTTCACACACTTGGTGAGACACCAAGCTTTATATACAAAGCTGGGAGGAATTTTAAATATTTGACAGAGCACACTTTTCTTAACAAGACTATGTTCATCAAAGGAACTACTAAATGTGGTAGTTGCAATCAATGCCTCTACATCTTAGAAAGCAATGTGGCCTTGATAGCTGGTCATGTTAGGGGCATTCCTCTACATAAGGGTAATTGTAACACGAGAGGTGTTATATATATTTCAGTTTACCAAACATGTTCATATTACTATGAACACCTTTATGCCATTAATAAGGGAAATGCAAATAATACATTGTATAGGTATGCACTAGCATGTGAGGGAGATACAAGATTTAAGTTTGGTATTTTATTTTAGAAGTTGTTCCACAGAGTTTTAGAGGTGTTGGTGGGAGCTTCAGGTTGACCTTAGAGAGTTTTATTGGATTATTACATTAAATGCCACTACTGAACTAGGGTTAAACAACCATGTTTCCCTGGTTCCTGTTCTAAGAAAAAGCTTTAAACATCTGAATTTTTATTGTATTTTGTATATTATTTTTAATAATGTAAATTTAACATTTTCTAAAGTTTTTTGTGTGTATATTTAAAGTACAAAGGTTTTTAGTATTTTAGTGTCTGTGTCTTTAATATTGTGGAAGAATAATTGGTTGATTGATTGTTTCATTGCATATAAAAGGTGTTGATTTGGAGCAATGTAATTTCTTCTGTTTCTTATTCTGAAGAAGTCCTCAAGGTGTATATTGGGGAAGAAAGTGCTTAACAATAAAGAGACTGGAGTAATATACTCTTTGTGAGCATTTTGATTCAAGTGTTGGGCTTATGATGTAGCTGCTTGCTCATACAGGCACCTTTGAAGTTTTATTAGTCTTTTTTGGTGCCTTATCAAACATATTTGTTGTTGTTATTAAATGTGGAATGTTATTACAGTAACAGGGGTTGTGTTAACAGACATGTTGTGTGGGAATTCACTGACAGACATCATAAGATCATCATAGTGAAGTACCACACAAATCACAGAGATGATTCTGTGGACAGTCTGACACAATCTGGTCAGTGCAGAGGTATACACAGAACTCCTTAGTGCAAGATGTGTGGACCAAGCCTGACAAAGTGGATGTTTACATCCATGTAAATGGGGATATCACAAAAATATGGGAATAGATAACCTCACACAGTTGATGCATTCACACACTCCTGTCTGTATTAACACATATTAACTGGAGGAGCAGAGGTCCTAAGCCCAAAGACTTCACACTACTTAGTGACATACATCTTTATACCATCCCACTGCTTTTTCAGACATACACAACAGTTATGGTGGCCAGGCAATAGTTCATCTGATAAACATATAGACATAACATCACACTAAATAAATACTGAGCTTCTAGGCATGTCACAATTCAGTGTGCAAACTACAAGCAGACTGCCACAACACTGACCCAAATTTCCTATGGGGGAATACATATGTACTTGCAAATATAAGAGGCACTACAGGCATGTAACAGCATGGAGTAACAGACACCAGTGTGAAAGGGCATACCCACAACCAGTCTGAACACAGTCACAGTCACATTATGGTAAGCCTAAGTAATATTACAGTATATGTACTGTGTGAGCAACACCACCCTCATATGAACCACTCGCACAGTAACCCTACATATACTGGGCCAATACACAATGTAGTCTGAAGCCTGACTGTGGTATGGGACATGTGTCAGTCTGGCCCTGCAAACATGTACACTGATAGGGTTCCATAAACTGGAGCAGCATGCAACATCAGACAGAACAGGACCATGAACAATGACATTTACCATAGTCTTTACTCAGGCCAAGTAACATATTCACAATACACACTCTCTCAACAATCACCATAAGTACACAGACCTCACTACTGTACACACTACAACAGAATGTTCAGGTTTTGTCCTCAGATATGAGGTCTACTATACATAACATGTCTAGCAGTCTGATATCTCACTGGCTTGTTGTCAGGTATGATGTCAGTAAATAATGATGTCTTGTACATATACACCTTTTACTCCATGACATATGGACAAAGGGTGACAGACTTGGGGGGCAGAGGCACAAACCGAGCATCAATATTGACATATTGATGTGATAATCTGAGAAATGTCCTGGTGTAACAGGGTTTGTTGTCACATATCTCTTCTAAGAGATATGAAGTCAGTAACTCACATGGATGTCACCATGTACTGACTGCAATAATCAGAGAATGCTACTGCATATCTACAGATAGGAGATGTGTGAGTAACACAACACAAGTAAGACTCCAATCTCTGGACAGTCTGCATATAGCCCTAGAGGTGAGAGTTTCCTCAACCCCATAAACACTGTCATGCCCGACTTTAAATCATGTAGAACAGCCATATCCACACAAATCTTGTTAAACCAATATTATTTCAAATGTAGAACAGCAATACTTACATTCTGTCCTCATGTCTGGAACATCCCCTCCTGTTTGTTGGCCTGTCTCCACAGTGTATGTTGTAAGTGGTATTTCCAACTACCCTCTGTGATGCGGTTTGCCAAACACCCACATGAAGTCCTGCTCACAGTGAAGGAAAAGGGCCATCACCCACATGAAGTGCTTAATTATAGAAGTGTGTTTACATGCAGTTGGCTATAGGAATGATACCACAGCTGTTCCACATGCAATTAGCAAATGGGGAACTGCAATTCGTGCACAGGCCATCAGCTGATCATGAGCATTCCTTACAAAACTCAAGCTGCTGACTATGCAAAACAGATATACTTTGCCACATCCACCAAAGAGGGAGAGAGAGAGAGAGAGAGAGAGAGAGAGAGAGACAAAGTAAGAAAGGAGGGGTGTAAGAGAGTAAGAGCCAAGCATGTTTTTGTATGATCTGTGGGTGGATAGTGGTATCTGGGTATTATAACAGTTGCCTATATTGTTTACTAATCCATACTGTCACATAGTAATTGCACATGGCCATACACATTTATGGCTGTGGATTGTCTATAACAATCTCTACAGTGTTTGAAAACTGTTGGTCTTGTAATATGGACAATGGGACATATAGGCCCTCAATATAATGAAGTAGCAAAACCCACACTGCAATGGATCTTGTCAGTACACACTCACCCCAACACCCACACAGGATACTGATGACACACGCACAAACACACACTTACCAGTACTGAGTTTCAAACTCCTACCTGACTATGTATTGCTATTACATTGTTATATAGTTATTGCATGCACCACAAAGCTTACATGTTGGAGAGCTGTCCAAAGGTATCTTTGAAGGTGAGTGACAGCAACAACAGTGCTAAAGAAGGGATAAGGGAATTGTAGTACATGTGAATGTCCACAAAAGCAGGTATCAATGGAGACACACACACTCTGTCAGGGAAACACACACATCATCACAGTTGGCAGGATCAAGATTATAACCCCTACCTAATTAGTTTGTTACAATACAGCATTACGCAGTTATCACAAGTGGAACAGAGCTTATATGGCCGATACATGGCCAAAGGATTATGTCAAGGTGAATGACATCATCAGGCATGCTAAAGCAAGCCAATGGGAGGTATAGTGATTGTGAATGGCTTCAAAATCATTAATCTCCACCCACACAAATACACACACACACACACACAAACACACACACACACACACACACACACACACACACACACACACACACACACACACACACACACACACACACACACACACACACACACACACACACACACACACACACACACACACACACACACACACACACACACACACACACACACACACACACACACACACACACAAACACAAACTTGCCAGTACTGAGAGGCATAGGTTCATTGCTTCGCAGTTGTGTAGTGGGTGAATGGGTCTGACATCTGTACAAGGCTAGGCAAAGGGAATACCTTGGCATCAGGGCACATGACAATGGTTTTCAGTGTGGCTCAGGGATGTAGTCCCTGGAGTGGTCCCCACAGGTGGGTATTGTATTCGCTATCTACTCATCTGGTTTACGATTGTGGATGGCCACTGATGTGCACTGCTTCCCATGTATGTGATCTATATTCCATAACATGGACAATGTCTGGGTTGTGCACATGTCCCACATGCATGTTCTTTGACATCTGGAAGTGTACTTGAGGTCTTTGGGGGTATGTTGTGTGCACAGATTAGTATCTTCTGATGTAGCATTCCTGACCACATTTGGGGAGACCTTGCTATGGCACTGAGGTCATGCTTGCACCTACATTGACAGCATGATACAGGTATTCATTGGACTTAGTGGCATCTGTTCATACAAGGCATGTGTATAAGACATGGTATTCCCTTTGTGGGTTACATTTGCAGACTCTACAGTTGTTGCAGGCGTCCAGTGGGGAACATAGCAAAAGGACCACTGTAAGCATTTATTTGTCTACTGCAGGGATGGAACAGGGTGCCATGTTCTTTTACTTGCTAGATAACACACACTTAGTCAGGAGATGTTACACATCACATCACATTTGGATGTCAGTGGCACTGCTGTGGTCAACAGGCATGTAATCCACTGCAATCACACAGTGGTTACTATCCATGAGGCAATATCCAGGGTACTACCAATGTAGTGTACTTCTAAGGTGAGGAACATCACCAGCCCTTGTAAACACTGACATTAGGTGATGTAGGGGGTGACAGATCTCAAAATTAATTTTACCCTAATCACACATTCATCTTTGCCAGGGATGAGGTTCAAACTTCTATCTAACAATATTTATGGACCATTATGTTATGCATTTATCACATGCACCACTGACCTGACATAGTTTAGCGTTAGCAACAAGTACTTGTAAGGTGGAGGATATCTGCAGGACTGCTAAATTCAGGCTCTGAGATGTGCACTGGCTGTAAATGGGGCCAAAATCTTTGAGGTACACACACAAACACTTGCCACAGATGAGATTCAAACCCATACCTGTGTTGTTACTGCTACTACAGTGTTCCACATTTATGGCATGCACCACGGAAATCATAGAGCTGGCCCTTCTCCAAAGGGGTATTTCAAGGTGACTTGCATCAGCAGTCTTTCTAAAGTAGGACAATGGGAGGTGTAGTGAATGTGAACGGCCTTAAAATCATTAAACTCGCCACACACACACACACACACACACACACACACACACACACACACACACACACACACGCCATTTGTGGGATTAGAACTCCTACCTGAATAGTATGTTATACTATAGCATTATGCAGTTATCACACATGCCATAGAGATTATAGGGCTAGCCATTGCCAAAAGGGGTATTTCAAGGTGACTGACATCAGCAGGCTTGCTAAAGTAGGACAATGAGAGGTGTCATGACTGTGAATGGCCTTAAAATCATTAATCTCTACGCACACAGTTTCCATGTCTGGGATTAGAACTCTTAGCTGACTTGTCTGCTATATTATAGCATTACACAGTTATCACACATGCCACAGATCTTATAGAGGTAGCCCCTCTCCAAAGGGGTATTTCAAGGTGACTGACATCATCAGGCTTGCTAAAGTAGGGCAATAGGAGGTGAGGTGACTGTGAATGGCCACAAAATCATTAATCTCTACACACATACAGAGTTTCACAGTTACCATGTCTGAAATTAGAACTCCGAACTGACTAGGTATATTATACCATAGCATCACACAGTTATTGCATGTGCCATGGACCTCATAGGGAAAAGCTCTTGTCCAAAATGGTATTTCAAGGTGACTGACATCAGCAGGCTTGCTAAAGTAGGGCAATGGGAGGTGTAGTGACTGTGAATGGCCTCAAAATTATTAATCTCTGCAGACACAAACACAGACACACACGCACACAGTTGCCATGGCAGGGATTTGAACTCTTAACTAACTAATACATTATACTAGAGCATTACACCGTTATCACACAAGCCACAGAGATTACAGTGCTGATGTTTGACCAGAGGGTTATTTCAAGGTGACTGACATCAGCATGAGTGGTAACATGGGCTATGGGAAGTGCAGTGTGTGTGAATGGGCCAAAAAACATTCCTCTGGGAACACACACAACACTCAGTAACACAGAACTTTAAATTTGACAGGACTGGGTATACAAATGCTAGATGAATACTGATTTGTACTATCATGTTACACAGTTATCACAAGCACCACAGACACTATAGGCCTGAGGGTTACTAAACGCAAATGTCTAGAGTGATTGACATTGGCACATCATGTGATATTGGCCAATTGGATGTGTGGTGGGTGGGACAGAACTCATGATGGCAATCTCTTTGTCACTGTCACCTCTCTCTTCCCTTGGATATGTGTGAGTATTCCTATCCAATGAGTGTGCAAAGCATGAATGGTGTGCAATGTGGTGTGTGTGCACAGACATCTGTGACTGACAAATATGTATAATCCACTGTTGTTGTCAGACAAGGGCTTCATTTCTCTAAGTGTAGGAGCATGCCCAATATGACCTACTGAATTAAGTGTGTGAATCCATTCCAGGTAGGTTGTACTCCAGTTCAGGATTTTATGTTCTACACCTACAGCTTGCAACCTGTTTCTGCAGGATATCTGTAGATAGGGTGACAATATGGAGTCACAAAGAGCGACAGATAGTGGGATACTGTAACTATTGCTGTCTGTGCTGCTTATGTTACATAGTTGGTGTTAGCAGAGATATTCAGACATGCACTGTTTTACATTGTGATGTATTATGTCATCAACTACCAACAGATATACTTATTTGCTCACAGTTATTTCCTGGGAAATACAAGATGAATGAAGCTGTGTCGAGTATTGTGGTCTGCAGCCAACATATTCTTGCACATTCATGCCATTCTGGAAGGGTAGCTGCAGACACTTGCTGATGGATCTGTGTACATTATCCAGCACCTTGGTACTGTGGTGACTGAGGATCCCCTGCTTGTACATAACGGAATGGCCATATCCTGCTGTGGCCATACCTTTCAGCTGTACAGATTCACCCAGGTTACCCAGAGGCAGGGCTCATATATGTAGTCAGTTGCCCTTCACATTGAGGTTTACAAGTGGGCTTGTAGCCACACATTACTGGGTTTGCAGGCAGGGGTAGTATGGGCACACATCAGTGTTTCAGACTTCATACACTCCATGGTGTCCACGTTTCTACACCCCCCCACTCTGTTATTCTATCCCCTTCCTAACATTATGTGAGTGATATCTGCGAAGTGTCCCTATAGTTGTCCCTTCATCCCAGCGTTATTTAGGAGTTGGTCCACAGTTCATGCAGCAGGAAATAGTGGGCATGCTACTGGGGTTTGTCGATATGGCCTTGCATTTGTGTTCTGTGGACTGTGTTATGTTATTATTTAGGACCCCATGAGATAACATACATTGGCAGTATGGGTGAGGCACAGGCCTTTGACAGAGGACAGTAGAGCATTTGGTAGTTATGCAGGCCATCTGTAGACGGCCAGTGCATTCTGTCACTCCTACAGTCCCAGGCTGCAAGCCACTGGATTCTCCTGGGGTGACAGGGTAAGTGTGCAAGGTGTTAATGGCAATAGTTCCTGTCCATATTAATCCATTAGTCTGGTTGCTATCAGGGTGTTTTCTACAGCTAGGGAGATACACAACTGCATAGGACACCTCTTTAGCATGCTGTATTATGTGGGTATTCCCATACAGAAGTGGGGGTCATGCTGTACTCATTCCCAACAGCAGTGATATGACCTGTGATAAACCTGTGGATGATGTTGGGGTGAGCTGAGTGCATTTGTGATATGGAAGCTTCTTGCAGCTGACTCACAGATATACCTGGGACATTTCCCTTATGCTGCCTTGTGCAGGGACATAGGCATTCTCTCATTACTTCATAACTGTGCCTTTTGTGCTCTGCCAGTGATTGGCCAGAATACATCAGTATCCCATACTACACAGACAACTAATGTGCTGCTAACCTGTATGTACAATTCCAAAGGTGTTTGCAGTTGACAGTTACATTTTATGTACTCTGTCTAGGATACTTCCACATGTTTACTGTGTGTATGTTTGGGCCCACATTCATTGCATGTCCATCTTTCGGATGGTGACAAATATCTGACATCTAAAAATGAGTATGGATGACTGCTGAATTGGTTCTTGCTGGTGGGATGCATTGTGGTTGGCACTGCAGTTGTCAGAATATGGCCCTGCCATCAACAGTAGTGGCCATAAGCCACCAGGATACAACCCTCCATGCCTACATGCTTACCACTTTCACACAATATTCAATACACAACAACCTAACACACAAAGCCCTGCATATTGTACACATGCAACAATCTATCCTGTAAATTGGGCCAACTCAGGTAATTTGTCCTCCACTGTCATTAACCTTACTCGTACATGTTACTGCATTTCTACATAAGATTGTGTGAGGGGGCGCACTTGACAACTGTAAAGATTTGCTATGACTGTACTGGTATTTCAGGTACTCTGTTGGCTTCCATTTCATTTTGTATTCTGACCTATAATGCAGACTAGAGGCATATCAGTAGAGTACAGATCTTAGGTTTTGTTGACCTACATTTCAGTTTCAGACTTCATACCCTGCAGAACTAACATACCACTGCCTGATCTGTTGTAGTCTGTCCATGTAGGTTTGGAGGGGGGCTGTTATCCATTGACATTAATTGTAGGCCTGAGCACAGTCTTTCTTTATGATCATCTACACCTGTCCTGCTGGCTGAGGCTGTTGTTGGGTATGTGAACTTCACTCACATGCATGTGTGTGTCCTATGGACACACCTTTAGGCCACCAAATGTACTGCAGTGGGATTTGTCACCTTGGCTAGTACTGTCTGCTTTTCTGACACCAGTATTTGTTATGGATTCCATGCTGCCCATATAGGTGTCCACTATCTGCTGCCATCCCATTCAGCCACCCAATTCCCTTGCACGCTCACATTCATACCATAGCTACAACTAGCAAAACGTACTACTCCATTCAGCAATTGATAGGAAGAATGAGTTACCTGTGGCTGTGGCAGTACTGAGGATGGTGCTGGAGGGCTGACTATGTCGGATGCAAAAAGTACACTCCCTATACATGGTAAAGCACAGGTGTGTCATGTTTGGCATCCCTTTTACTGTATGTGCGAGTCAGAGATAGGTGTCATTCCCTGGGTTCCTACCGTGTCAGTGTATGTGCTACACGTTGCCTCTTTGCCAAAGCCTGGGCATACTGGGCATGCCTCCTTCTGCCGACATGGGCAGTCTCAGCTTGTTCCTCCTTGGAGTCGCTCTGTGCTTGTGCCAGCCTTGGCAATGGTGGGGGGCTGTGTTATCCTGCCCCATGCTGTTGCTGCTGCAACTGTTTCTGCAGGATCATATTGTGTAGCATGGCATATACAATGAAAATGTGTGTACATGTAGCTGGAGAGTACTGCAAGGCTCCACCAGATATGCCCAGGCACCGGAACCATGACTCGAGCATCCCAAACACACTCTCTATTATGATTTTCATTTGTGTGTGTGCCTCATTATGGAGTTCTTGTTCAGGTGTGTGTGCATTTCTGATGGGTGGCATTAGTCACGGCTCCAGTGCGTAACTAGCATCCCCCACTAGGTGGCCATATGGGATGTCCCCAGTGGCAAATCTCTGGTACAGCTGTGTCATATGGAAGATGTGGGAGTCGTGATACCTTCCAGGGCTGCCAGCACACACATTCATTATAATGCCCTGGGCATCACACACAACCTGGCAGTTGATGGAGGGGAAGCACTTGTGGTTTATATAGACCCTACCCTGCTCACCGGGTGGTGCTTTGATGTGTATGTGAGTGCAGTCTATAGCACCCACTACCTCAGGGTATTCTGCTATTTGCTGGAAGAGACACATGTTGCTGGTCATTGCCTCATGGGTGTTAAGGAAATAGATGTGCTCACTGGCATGTGCTGACATGGCATCTAGGAACTGGTGGAGTACCCTGGCTGCTGATGCCTGTGAGATCCCCATGATATCCCCAGTTGGCCTTTGGAAGGTACCTGTGGCTAGTATTCTTAAGCCTACACATACCTTGGTATCCACTGGGATGGGTTCCCCTCTGTTGGTTGTGTGCTTGAGGCATGGCTGGCACAGCTCAACAATTTGCTGTAGGATGTTCCTGTCCACCCTATTCTGCTCCACTATCTCCAGCTCATGTAGCCCCTGGTAGGTTACCCTGTGTCTGTACACTCTTCTCCTTCTACTCACTCTGGGTTGGTCATCAGCATTCTCATCCTCACCACCCTCAGCCTCTTCCACATATTGATGTATGAGAGTGACAGCAGCCCCTATAATTTTGTTTGTTTTGTCTAGTAAAATTTCCCCGTCTATGTAGACCGGTGTTGTAGAGTTTGTGAGAAAAAATCAGAGGGAAAGGTGTTTGCATAGTTTATAGTGGTATGCTGGGCTGGGCTGGGCTGGGCTGGGATGCTGCCTGTGTAATTGGCTGATTCTGATACATTTCTCCTGCCAGCTATGCTAGTTCTCCTTGATTGCCTTCCTACTGCTTTTTCCCTTCCTGTTGCCTTCCCGTTTAAGCCCCGAGGCACGCCGTGCATACCCAATGCTCAGATGTGATCAGAGCTGCTATTTCCTGTTTTTGTTTTTTTTTTAAACCCGTTGCACTGCGCACACACCTGTTTAGGCAATGTAAGCACTGCCAGACAGCCTCAGACACACCCTCTTCCTTAACTGTGCTTAGCTAAGGGCAAACACGGGCCACAGAGCTCCTATAAGCTTACAGTATGCATGACACTCCCCCTTATGAGGTCATCTACTTCTTAGTCGTGCACCATGGTGTTGCTGCACTTACACAGTTGGGTGCTAGGTAACACTGAGGGGGAATCTATGATTCGGTATCAGTCCCCTCATTTGCATAAAGCTGAGGGATAATGCATGGTTACAAGACAGACACTCAACCTTTCTCCTTAGCAACCACTATTCAATGGCATTGTTGTCTTCTGCATGCCATTGACTATTATGGCAGAATGCTGATTTTGGTTTAAAAGCTTATTTCCACTTTTTTTTTTGGGGGGGGGGGGGCAATCCCATTTGCGCACTGCTGCCTTATGCTTAAATGGCCGAAATCAGCCATAAAAAAAATTATTTTTTATAATTTTGCAACTATTTACCATGTCAATGGCCATATATTTGGCCATTGGCATGCCTACTACATTGAATACATGCTTTCTTTTGAGATGTCATGCTTCTGTTTTGTAATTTGCAGAAATGTATTCAGTTAGTAACCGAATACATTTCTGCAGGTTACACTATTCCTGCACAGATGCCTGCCTGCTTTCTGGATTGCTAATTCACCTCATTTGCATGGTGTTGGTGTTCACCTGCAAATGGGTTAATTAGCATAAAGGAGCTGTGTCCATGCAAGAATGGTGTTGGAGCGCTCGTGCATGTCCCGGGAGCTAATTCCTGGATCGGTCGTTGGCCATATTGCATGCAGCCGCTCTTGCACTATTGCTGCACACCATCCAGAACTTGCTGAATCCTGGGGATTGCCATTTTCATAAGTTGTGGTCAAGGCAAAGTTTCATTTTATGTTACTTTAACTTGTATATTCAGTTTGTTAATGGTCATACTCCACTATCTGAAAACAATAAAGAGATAAATAATATTCAAACAGCAATTTTTATCAATGATGAGAACATCAGATACAAATATATCAATAGTCATATGTGTATGCAAAATCAGTAAAATGTACTTATTCCATTGTCTCTGTGACATAAATGGATAAACCCCTGAGAGTTACTCATATGGCTTGGGATCTATTACCAAAGTCAGATGAGAAAGAGGGGAGCAGATGTCCATATCAAAAAGATAGGGGATAAGCAAGGGAAGAGTCTCATTCTGTAAATCACAACATACAGCAGTGGGGCTAAGCATGTGCATGTGCTCGTGCACGTGTTTGTGTGTGTGTGTGTGTGTGTGTGTGTGTGTGTGTGTGTGTGTGTGTGTGTGTGTGTGTGTGTGTGTGTGTGTGATATAGTCAAACCACTCACGTGTATTGCACATGTTAATACACACTGCAACAGCAAATACTTTTCAGATGGCATTGCACATCTTTGCTTTAGTGGGCATACATGTCAAGCCTAAGGGTCAAAACATGATTGGAAAACATCATGATCGACGAATGGGTGACAGCCTTTTCACAAAAAATCTCACTACCATAGTAGTGGAAATGAATGGTTTCATTGCAGAAAAGTGCAGTTAAAGTTTGGATGGGTGTAAGACCAAAAAAATACAAAAAAAAAAAAAAGAAGTAACAATGAGATAAGTATTTTTTTATTCAAATGACAGGAATTAAACACAGTCAAATGCCAATGCTTTAAAGAACTTGACTAAGATCAGTAAAGTAGGATACTTTAAGAATTGAAGTCTTCAAATAATGGAGGAAGAGAGTACAGTGTTTTGTGAAAAACAGAGTAAGAGCTGCATGAAAAGGGTGAGAAGACTAAAATATTGCTGTACATTCCAAACAGGTATTAGGGAAATGGAAGGTACAAAACTGTTGCACATGTTTCTTTGGTTAAAAGGAATACATAATACAGAATGAGTCATTCTTAAAGGATGGGACAACAGCTGTGACATTCAGAAAACAGGGGGTATGAGAGATGGTAAGGTTACAGGAGAAGAAATAAGAAAATGATAAAGATTATCTGCTCAGAGATGACATGTGCCTGACATACAAGGCCATGTCCAACCCGGAATTAATGGACATGCTCTAGCAAGCTACCTTAAACTTAGCACAGACATAAATAGGGGACGCTGGGAGGGGGGATTTATCATCACTCAGAACTCCCTATGCTGTGGGATAAAATCCCGGTCCATGTGAGGCAGAGCACGGATGGGAGATCGTAGTTTTTACCGGGAATCATCTCCCATGACCCTATGATTATAACAGAAAAAGAAGTTCATAGATAATGCAGATCAATTATTTGCTAATTTTACATTTCAAGGGATTAGGTAGTGAAACTCTAAAATGGATGCAAAATCTGTCTTTTAAATAACTGCATTGTGGCTCACCAGAAGTATAATGCATTGAAGGATTAGGGAAATATTAAAAAATATGAAACATATAAGAGGAGTAAATATCTAATCAAATCATAATAATCAGCTTAGAGATTTAAAGGAAATATAAGTAATAAACTACAGGAAATCTAAAAAAAAAGCTTTAATGACTTGAAGGTATTTTTGTGGAAGATTAATGGATGTGGTGAATAACAAAGCATTTAATACAGAGGCTCTTTAGAAGTTTAATTTAGGGAAAACAAAAGTACCAGAAATCAAGCAATATAAACAGGACATGTCACATGGAATGTTAAGTGTGAATCAGAGATAATGTAATATGAGAGGATAACGTTTATTAGAATGTTCTATTTGATTAAACTTACAAGTTATGGGATATAAGAGATCTTGTTGGAGGTACACAAATTAATTTATTTTGTGCAGCGTAAGATCATATTAGAACTTGTCTTTGTGCTATAGACAAAATAGGCTGATGAAGTGAAGAATACGAGTTTGAGGATATGAAGGACCTGCGTTTATGTATGAAGTACAAAAGGAACATCTTCCTAGAAAATATTAAGAGTGATATATTTAGTTTAAAAGAAAAAAAGTTATATTCTCATCAGGAAACAAAACAAAGCAATAAATAAATAAATGAAAAAACAAACAAAAATAATAATAGGTTCATAGGTTCATACTAGGCTATCTGCCCTGGGGCATTTATAAGCCTAGTCAGAGTGTGATTGGCTTTCGCCACCCTTTGATTTTGAGTTTACTGTGCCATATTTAAGGTTAGTTTACTGTGCCTCTGTCTAGTAGTGAAACAGAAGTAATCCCCGGGGTAAACCTACGATCCCCCATCCACTCATCAAGATTCCTCTTGAAGACAGTCAGTGAGGGGCTCTGCCTGACATGGACTGGGATTCTATTCTAGAGCGAAAGGAGCCTCTGAGTTATGAATCTGTCCCACCAGCATGTCCTATTTATTTCTGTGCTGAGGTTCAAGTCCCTTGAGCGCGTGGCTCTAAGGGATTTGGATTTTTTGAGGTGGAGCATGTCCATTAATTCTGGGTTGGACATAGCTTGATATATCAGGCATAGATCACCTCTAAGTAAGTGATATGCAACTGAGTAGAGCTGGAGTTTCTTTAACCGAGCAGCATATGGCTACTAAGCTAACTGCCCTTGTGATAACCCATGTAGCTCTCAAAAAGCATTGCATAATACAACACTTATGCCACTCTGAGCCTTGAGGCAAAACAGGAAGCTCTGTAAGCTGAATAAGCCAAAAGCAAAGGAGAACAAGAATTTGTCAGTGTCAGGTTACTTTTTCTAGAGCATGCATTACAGATATTTTAGAAAATGCGAGGATTACAACTGAAATATCCCATTAGAGAACACACACTCTCCAACAGAGTATTAATTTACTAGAATAGTCAAGTCAGTGGCTTCACAGCATATGAAGTCATACTGAAGCAATGCCTAACAACAAACAGCCATCAAGTATTTTTTCAGTTTGTTTAGTGAGCATCATTAAAAAAAATTGAGTTGAAAAAAATAACCAGTTACATTGAACTGCCATTTTAATTCCTCCATCTGCTATACATGCTGTTTAGAAAGCTGCTTTAGAAGGATGTGTATGTGTGTGTGTGTGTGTGTGTGTGTGTGTGTGTGTGTGTGTGTGTGTGTGTGTGTGTGTGTGTGTGTATGCCTGACACTAAGAATCAAACTTATTCTCCTAGGGAGTGATAGAAGTATTTATTCACCTCAATTAGGAAACATGTTGTATTCAAGGATGCTTCTGGTGCTAAAGAAAGAAGATTCTTAGAGATCAGTCTTGCATCTTTTCTTTCAGAAACTGTTTGTGATAGTGCCCAAGTTCATAATCTTGTCACTCCAATGATTATTCCACATTTTTCCCAATTTGAATTTTCTATTAACATTAGATTTAAGAGATGTCAATCATATTCCTATAGATCCAGGTTTCAGACACCTCTTAAAGGTTTTTATGTGTGGATCACACTATCAATTGTCTGCATTACTCTTTGGTCTATCCACTGCTCCAAAGATATTCACAAAATGTATAGCTCCCATAGCAGCCTATTTCAAGCTGCAGGACACTTACATTTCCTTATATAGACAACTTACTTATTTTTGCAGAGTCTTTACAATGTGTCAGGAATCTTTCACCTAGGTAAGAGATCTCCCACACAGATTGGGTTCCAGGAGAACTTAAAAAAGTCTTGCTTGACTGCTTCCTTCAGGATGTTTCCTTGGGTGTTTCTGGATACCTCCATTCAAAGAGCTTTTCTTCCATGGAAAGAAGTAGATTTATATCTAGATCTATTCCTTAGATTTCCCACTCAGGACTACTATCTCAGCAATGGGATGATTCTCATGATACCTCTTGTAAGACTTTTTATTTATTTATTTATTTTATTTTACATTTGTTAACCGGGCTAGTCTAGCTGGATATATTTCCATTTTCAGTAGAGACCCGGAGAGAAAAGCTCCAATATAAGCACAACAGAATATACAAACTATATATACACAATATAAAGGATAAAATATAAAACTGTTAAACAGTGTTAGACAAAGTTTGATAAAATCGATAAGTTATACAATACATAGGTAAAAACAGTACAATAGGTAGTATAGGAAATACTATTTACAGCTCTGTCCTTAGAGGGATAAGCTACAGAGTTTATGAAAGAAAGTGAAAGAGAGTGGTGAGAAGTATAGAATAAAAGGATTAATCAGGATTACTGCAGGGCATAACCAATGGATTTTCAGATGGTTTTTGAGGTTTTGTTTAAAAAGAGGCAGAGAGGGAAGTAAGGTAAGTTCTATAGGTAAGTGGTTCCAATGTTTACCTACAGTGTTTGAGAACAGGAATCACCTGCTTTGTTGTTGGACTTTGTTGTGGTGGCTAGAAGTTTGTTAGAGGAGCGTAGTGAATCAAGGTTTTTGTAGGGAATGATAAGGTTAGAGAGTATAGGAGTATTGTTAGGTTGGTATAATAGCTTGTAGGCAATGGTGATTTGCGTATATGCCAGGAGATTTTGTAATTCTAGCCAGCCTAGTTGCAGTAGGTTCAGACAATGATGGGTTCTAAAGGGATTGCCAGTAGCAAATCGAGCAACACTATTGTAGCAATTATTTAGTTTGCTAAGGTTATTCTTTCTAGGTTAGAGTAAATGGGTGAGGCATAAAGAAGTGTTGAGATTAAGTGAGAGTGAACAATTTTGGTTCTTGCTGATTGTGTTAGGAAGGGTTTGATTCTGTATAAGGAGCCAAGTTTTTTTGTTTACAGATTTTATAGTGTTATTTATATGACTGTCAAAGTTAAGGTTATTATCAATAGTAATTCCTAGCAGTTTAGTACTGGAGTCTGGGGATATGATGGTTCTGCTATTAGAAGTAATTGAGAAGTCTATTGGGGAGGACTTACTGGTAGGGGCAACGAGTAGGAGCTTTGTTTTCTTAGCATTTAGAAGGAGGCAACGCTTTAAGAACCAGGTCTGAATTATGTTGAATACCTTCTGAGCTGAAGAATGTAGTTCTGAGGGGGAGTTAGCTGAGCATATGATTGTTGAATTGTCTGCATATTGTATACAGGTGGCTTGAGGAATTGCTATGTGCAGGTCATTAATGAATAGTGAAAAAAGGAGAGGGCCTAGAATAGAGCCCTGAGGGACTCCAAGGGTGACTGGTAGGAGGGATGAAAGGTTCTGCTCCCAGAGAACTGCTTGTTGTCTATTGCTAAGGTAGGACTTGAACCATTGGATAGCCAGAATATCAAGGGAAAGAGACTCTAGAATGTTACTAAGAAGGGTGTGGTTAACCATGTCAAAAGCTTTGGAAAGATCGATAAAGAGTGCAGATGAAAGGATATTACTGTTACGATTTTTATTAATGGAATCTGTGAAGGATAAGAGGGTGGTAGAGGTGCTATGAAATGGCCTAAAGCCATGCTGGCAATTAGCGAGAATGTTATGTTGGGTTAAGTGGTCTAAAAGCTGATGGTGAATACATTTCTCCATAATTTTTGCTAGGGGCGATAAAAGGGCTATAGGCCGATAGTTAGAATAATCTTTAGAGTTACCACCTTTATGTAGAGGTATGATATGAGAGATCTTCCAGTTTTTTGGGATGTACCCCTCTGTAATAGTTCTATTAATGAGGATGGATATTGGGTATGCAATAGCTTTGGCTGCTTTTTGCAGGTATTCAGATTGTAGCTCGTCAGCAGAAGGAGTGCAAGGCTTAAGCATTTGGATGAATTTGAGGATGAGATCTGTAGGGATGGGTTGCAATTTAAATGTTGGAAGAGGGCCAGGAGTGCTTGTAAGAGTTTTTGAGTTATCTGGGGTTAGTTGACTGGCTAGTGACTGTATGGTCTCAGTGAAGAAAGTATTGAAAGCATTAGCAATTTGGGGGGAGGTATTATGATCAGATCCTAGTGGGGTTGGAGTACGAGAGTGGCCTGGGAGTAAGAGATGACTGATTCCTGACCAGATTTTCTGTGGGTTATTTTGGTGAATTTCCTGTAAGTTACAGTAGTAGTTCTTTTTGTCAGTAAGTATGGCCTTTTTTGTAATATTTATAAGCTGCCTAAAGTTTTGTTGGTCAGAGAGAGTTTTGGAAGTTCTCCATTTAGTCCATGATTTGTTTCTAAGTAACATTTTTCGTCTGGTTTCCTTAGAGAGCCATGGGGATGGTTTGGCTTTCATTCTGATGGAGTGTTTAGGAGCATGCCTATCAAGGATACTTAAGAATTTGGAGTTGAAGTATTTAGCAACCTCATCAAGTGGAAGGATTTTTAAAGCCTTCCAGTCAAAGGCACTTAGTTCATTTTGAAATATTACTTGGTTGAAATGTTTGTTGGTCTGTGATACCCTATAAGTGGGAGGGTTAGTAATATCATTTTTTTGCCTTATAATGTAGGTCAATGACTGATCGCTTACATCATCAGGCAGTGTTCCAGTTATATAAATTAGTTTAAGATTATTAGTAAGAATCCAATCTAGGGTGTTTTTTTTTATTTGGTTTGTTGATTCTGATTGTAGAGGTAATTGCTTGACTAAAGCCGTAAAGATTAATATGAGTAGTGGGGTTTTCAGCATTTACAGTTTTCCAGTCGGTGTTGAAGTCACCTTGTATTATTGTTTCTTGTGGATAAGTAGAGGATATCCAGCTAAGGATATCCTCGATAGTATTGATATTGTTACCAGGAGGAAGATAGATGCAGATGATATATATTGATTTGCTGGAGTTGATTTGAAATTTGGAGATAAGGATTTCAGCATTATTATCCTGTGATGGGTTATAAGTTAAAGAGGTGATGTGTAGCCCATCTTTATATAAGATTGCTACTCCCCCACCTTTTCATTTAATACAGTCTTGTCTTAATATATTATCTCCTAGGGGAATGATTTAATTGTTTTTGGTATGAGATTTTAGCCATGTTTCTGTGAGGCAGAGGATGTCAAATGAGTAAATATCTAGCAG
Source organism: Protopterus annectens (assembly GCF_019279795.1). Lineage (NCBI taxonomy): Eukaryota > Metazoa > Chordata > Ceratodontiformes > Protopteridae > Protopterus > Protopterus annectens. Next base: position 1,072,766,664 of record NC_056725.1, read on the forward strand.
GGCGTGAACATGGGCTGTTTTGTTATTAATACTTTGTATATTAATATGTCCTATAAGGAAAGAATTGGGGGGTTTGGAGAGGTTAACAAGGGGTGTGGAATTGGGTTTGGTGGTATTGCTTAAGTTGACAGTATGTGGGCCTGGATTAGGGTGAATGTCGCCATATTTTAAGGATGGATGTTTCAGTCTTAGAGTAGAGTTATAAGTATGGCTTATTATTTTACTTTGTTTGCCATCTGTTTGTAGTATTTAATATGTGAGAGTCTATGGTATCTGGGTAGCAGGTAGCTTGGATTGGAAGTGATATTTATTTGATTATGTGTGTAGGGAAGGGTAAATGTAGCAGTTTGTTTTGGAGAGTAAATAAATTGGTAAAAGGTTGATTTTTCAATGAGGGTGAGGATATAAGCTGAGGTAAGGACAAATATACATGTTGTTAGAAGAGTTAGTTTGGTTGTGAAGGGTTTAGTTACCTTAGGCATTCTTTAGAGTTAAATAGTACAGATTAGTGGGGGTGGGGAATGGTGAATATAATAAGAATAGAATTGGCTAGGGGAATAAAATAAGGTATATAGAGAGGGTAGGTTAATTAAGTGGGAAGTATTCCCAATTGGTACTGGATGGGGAAGAAATACTATAGGAAGGTATGAGTAAGTATGTAGGTAGAGGAGGGGTGTGGCTGTATATGTATAGTGGTAGGTGAGTATGATTGGTGGAAGGGGAGAGTGGGAGTGGTCTTGTTAGTTTAAATCTAGGACCACTGGGGGTGTGTGGGAATTAGGGGTAGGCTAGGGGAGCAGAGTGAGCCCACAGGGCGAACTGAGTGGGTAGAGCCACAGAGTGGGAGTCTGCTGAGAAGTAATCAGTAATGCAAAGAGACTGAGTACTTTCAATGCCTTAAGTAGGTAGGTAACACTATCTATGTAAACTGTAGTTAGCTAAAAATCCAAGGAGTGTTTATCTGTCTAGTGTCTAGAGGAGTAGGGCAAGGAATTGTGTGAGAACACAGCTTAGTAGAGGCTTAAAGTAAACTGGGTCAGCTTGCTAGAAGTATGCCTCTCAGTCTAGTGTCTGAAAGGTAATACTTTCTTATTTATTTCCTTGGGGAGCTAGCTTGGTATGTATGTATGCTAGAGTTAGTGATTCTTGGACTACGTGTTATGTAGTGGGGCAGGGAGAACATTAGTAAGGCAGAAACAGTGTTCTCATGGCCTGTGTTTACTGCCATCTAGTGGTAAAGAGGGGAACCACAACAGTTAGCATACTTGGTTAGGACAATAATTATAAGGGGAGGAAGAGCCTCGTGGTAGGTCCACGGGTGTGCTAGCCCTTACAATAGTTTAAAATGGTACTCACTCCTGATGAGTTCAGTACAGGCCCTTACTGCCCAGTAGCTAACACCTTGACTGCGATGCTGGTGAGAGGCACTTTTAGCAGTCTAGAAATTGATGTTGACTCAGGGAATTCTTTCTGTTAAAATGGTACTCTAGGAAGGTAGATAGGAGTTGGATGAAAGAGCCCGTGTCTTAGCACAGGGCTTCCAGGCTGAAAGAGAGACAGAGAGAAAACAGTACAATGTCAGCTTGTTAAGGTTTTAGCAAGACTAAGAGGTAATGTTGGTGGGGTGGAGTGCAAGTAAGGAGCTGAGGAACTGTGGAAACAGTACAGTAGTAACTCAAACTAAACAATTAAGGGCTCACATTCATATCCTATGTTCCATATTGAACCATGAAACTCTTATTACACTACGTTTACAGATGTATTTTGTATGAGAACATAAAACAATCATATGGTGCAAATTAGAAAAGAAAGCAGTAATGGCAATTAAGTCAAACCAATTTATATACAACTAGAATGGCTTAGCCTGTATATTAATTTAGTAGCTCCCTGATTAATTCCCTTAGAATGGTATAATAAAACTAGTAAACTAAGTAATTACCTATGAATTCCCTATGAGTGGTCTAACAATTTAAGAGGATCTAGGACATGTATTTGAAATACAGGCATACAATAACAGCATTATTGTGTTGGCGGGAACTCGGTGGAGACCTACAGGGCAGACAGAGTTCATTTATATAACAACTGTTAGTTATCAGGTTATTTAGGGCTAGAAAAACAGTCAACAATACCTCCAGTAGAGCTATTATGAGCTATTAAAGCAGTCATGGTTAGCGGCAACTCTAAGTAGACATTTGGAGCGAGCTACATGAAATTAAGCTATTTAGGGCTGGATAAACAGTCAAAGCTCTGGTTGAGCAATTTAAGGTTGGATAAGTAGTTGATTGTTAGCGGCTGCTCCATAAAGAGATATGGAGCTAACTGTTTGTATTGAGATTATTTATGGATAGCACAACTGTCAAAATGCATATAAATTGAGTTATTTAGGGCTGGAGAAACAGTCCAGTGTTAGCGGCAACTCCGTATTAACATATGGAGCTACTTGCTTGTACTTAGATTATTTATGGCTAGAACAACCGACAAAATACCTATAAAGTGTGTTATTTCGGGCTAGAGAAATAGTCCCATGTTAGCGGCAACTCCGTATTAACATACGGAGCTAACTACTATAGATTGTATTATTTAGGGCTAGGGAAACAGTTCAATGTTAGTGGCAACTCCGTATTAGCATACAGAGCTGTCTACTTGCAATTAGGTTATCTAGGGCTAGATAAGCAGTAAAAATGCTTGTAAAAGAGTTAATTTAGGGTTATAAAAGCAGACAAATGCATAGGGCAGTTCCGTGTAGGCTTACAGAGCACCCCGCATTCAATTAGGTTGTTTAGGGCTAGTAGAGTAGTCTATTTGCTTGGGACTGAGCTAATTGGGGCTAGATGAGCAGTCCAGTGTTAGCGGCAACTCCATGTAGACATACGGAGCTGACACAGATAGTTAATGTAACAGTTGCTTGCAAGTTGGTTTATTTGGGGCTTGAAATGGCACTCGCATACAAAGCACAGGCATACCCTTAAGCCGTTGGTGTGCAAAGATGCCCGAAGCTCCATGCTGATCTATTTAAAGGCTAAAAGCTGTTTCAGTCTATAGTTCTTTAAGTATCCAACAATTGATTATTACATTTAGGATTAGCAGGTCCAATATCAAGGGGAGCTTTGCGTTATAAGTGAAAATTATAAAACTTAAACAATTGTAATAGAGACACTAATCCATGCACAGTCAGCACTAGAAACACAGTAATGTAGTCAGATACCTAAATGCAGAGAGCAAATCACACAAGCGTGTTGGAACAGACCTTACAAGCAAATGCTTCACCAAGCATAATCATATTATATCTATTAATCTGCCAAATGAGCTATCAAGAAAACATGTTAATACCAAGCAAGACTGCACAGTATCAGTACAGAACAGCTTGAGTAATACAGAACTTAACTAACTTACGGACTGCACACCACACGGAGGACCGAGGGGATGTTCTACGAAGGACTAGTTGATTTAAAAATGGATTTAAAAAAAAAGATTTAAAAACTTCAAACAGGAAAAAGTTACCTGAAATTTGTATGGTCCCAACATCAGCATCCACAGGCATTTCAATTACCAGTTTTGGAGCGTGCAAAAAAAGGAGAGTTTTTTAGTAGAGACATTAGATCTCTCAAAATCTAGGTCTCCCATTCCCCATCTAAGCTTCAGCACAGTCACTGCAGACACCCCAGACTTTGCTTGAGAGCGTGGTCTATGGGGATAAAACTTAGGCTTCTTTGGAACAGAAAAGACAGATAAAGATAAATAAACATAAAATAGATGTTTTTACTTATAAATACTCTCAATTTTCTCAATCACCTATGGTCCCCTGGACCTCTTCTATTGGTAAGAGACAGCACCATAATGATGTGGTAGATAAGGATGGAAGGGGGAACCAGATTTTACCCTCTGTGAGAGCAGCAATGGTAGCCTGGGATATAGGTTTTCAGCTTTTCAGCAAAATCTCATTTTGAAGGAAGACAAGTTGAACAGGACCAACACAGATACACATGAAGGAAATTGAATCAGGAGTCTTCCAAAAACTGAACTAACAGTGGGTAATATCTCAAGTAAATATTTTTTCTTCCATCACAGCAATCAGTTGGTGATCTTCTGCTACAGGACTCCATGCAAAAAGGTCCAGAAGGCATCTTTTTTTTTCTTATCCATGGATATGAATGTTCCTGCATGCTTTTCTGTCCTTTCTACTAATATTCAGAGTCATTCTGAAGATTGAGAAGGACTCTCAAAAGATTATTGTGGTGACTCCTTTCTGACCCAGGCAACAGTTGTTTTCTTTTTTTTGAATGTCATTACCACAAGTATATGAGGCAAACATTTTAACCATTATGTCAAGCCCAACCCTCACAGAAAGGATCTACTCACACAAGATAAGAGGTGTATGATACATCACAACCTCAAATAACTAAACTGACTGTCTGAATGATAGAATGTCAGTATCTTCCGGACACCTTTTTTCAGTGAAGTGCAGCACATCACAGTAGTAAACTACTGCTTGTAGAGACATTGGTATTTCCTGAGTAAATCTCCCACACATACAAGTACACATTCAAACACATAGACCACAGTCCCTGTACCAGTTCCCCTAACTTGTCTTCCTTCCTCTGGTTACTCCCACCCCTGATCACCATAATAGTTTAATTGCTGTTATGACACAGCTATAGTTGCCCTGGTGGTTACTGTGTCACCCCACATCCCAAAAACCGTGATGGTTCATTTGCTGTTATGGCATATTTTGTAGAATCTCTGATGTCTTCCATTCCACCCACCCCTCAGTCCGCATAGTAATGTCCATGTCATTATGACACTTTAATATTTCTGAGTTATCTTTGTGTCAGGTGATTCTCACTATCTTGATCCCTACTGATGCTGGTGCCATGCAGGTACATAAATTAAATATATCCCTAGTGGCTAGTGAATCATCCCAAACCACGATCCTCAAAATGATGCCAGTACTGTGAAGGTGCTTAAGTTAAATGTATCACTGGTGGCTGTTGTTTCCCTCACCCCATAATCCTTGCCATGATCCCAGTGCACTGAATGGATACATTATTGCTGGTGAATAGTGGCTACTGCACTCCCTTGTCGCACTACTATGGTTGTGTTAGGGAGCCAAACATGTTCCTTTGACTATATTCAGTACCAGAATGTGATGGGTCCGCCATTCTTTTCTAAACAACCAAGTGATTTATTGATTCACTTAGTGTATAGATGCCTTATTGGAGGCAGTTCGGGAAGAGAGAGCAGGTGGTATTAACATACCCCTTTCCCTCGGGCTTCCTCATTAGCATTCAGTATGGCCATACAGCCAACCCTACAAGGTGCTGCACACCTTCATGCTAGAGCACCATCTATGTAGCACGTTGTTGGGCTGGCTGCTGAACACCAAAGGTGTACCATAATGGTGCCTTCATGAATCCTGTCTTTTTTCCAAATGATCCACTGATCCACTCAAGCTATTACATTTTGTTATACCCACACAGCAAAACAATCCCAGGCAGAGTGAGGGCTCATTATACCAAGGCATTGACTTGACCTGTTTTTTTTTTTTTTTTTTTTAGAAAAGGCTGGATTCTAAAAGTATTCTAAAAGCAGCAATTCAGTCTTTATATCATTATAAACAAGATTCCTTTTCCAGGTCTATGATAAGCAGATAAGCTTTACTAAGACCATTCTTCAGGGGTTCCTGCATCCTCATCTGTCAGATAGTCAAAGCTATGGCAATTTACCAATTAACAATGCTGCTGCAGCAGTGATCCATATGATAAATACAGTAAGCTCACCCTAAGACTATATGTTTGAATGATTACTGCTGCAGTAGCAGATTCCCCCCATCCCCCCCCCCCTTATTTTTGTGTGCTTTTTATGCCAGATTGTAGTTTTTTATTTCCCTAGCTTTGCCCTTGTCAGGGCCTTCACTTCTCTCTCTCTCTGTTGCTATTAAAACTTTCAAGATCTTCGTGTAACCTGATCTTTTAGTTAGCTCAGCTCAAGTTGTCTAACAGTTTGGGCATGTAGAAAGCACCTGGAAAGCTTTGGAAGCATGCTAACTGTCATATTCATAAGATGATATAACCCATTTAGTTAAGGCTACTGTAATAGTGATCATTTGAACATCTATTGTTATGGTAAGTTTACTTACACAACTGTACTTTTTATCTTTTCCTGCACTTGCCATTCATTGGCATCTGTATAACAAAAGAATCTGCACAGTTTTCTCTTTATGTATAAAACATCATATTATTTTTTTGCTAAACTTTGCAAAAATGCATACCTGTTATGGCTTTTGTTCAGAGCCATGTCTGAAAAGATCTTAGATCTATCAAGTTAAATTAGTAAAAACATTAAGTGAAATATCATCATACATCAGACTTGGTCAACTTTATCAGGGATCAGTTATTGTCCTTACCTCTGGAAATGAATGCAAGTTATTGGGTCTATATTAGAACATCGAAGTTTCAAAACTTTGAATGTTCTAATATCGAACCCCATTCAGCAAAAGCTGAAAATATCGAAGCAACAGAAAAGCAAAATGTTTCCTAGGGAAAGAATTTGGTTGTCCGTTTCTGTTGCTTCAGTATTTTCAGTGCTGTGGTAGAAAGTTACAGGTCGGGTTCAGGTAAGTGTGCAATTGAGTGCGGGTTAGGGTAGTTAGGGTTAGGGTGTGGGTTAGGTATGTGTGCGGTTGTGTGGATGTGAGGATTAGGGCGGGTTAGGTGAGTTAGGGTTAGGGCACGGGTTAGGTATGTGTGCAATTGTGTGGATGTGAGGGTTAGGGCAGGTTAGGTGAGTTAGGGTTAGGGCGTGGGTCAGGTAAGTGTGTGATTGTGTGGACGTGAGGGTTAGGGCGGAGTAGGTGAGTTAGGTTTTGGGTGCAGGTGAGGTGAGTGTGTTATAGTGACGGACCTTAGGGTTAGCGTTTGGGTTAAGGTAAGTGGATAGTTACTGGTGTGTGTATAGTTTAGTGTAGGGTTAGGCGTAAGACTTTAGGTGTATGTGTGTGGATTGCTGTTTGTTTGGTGTGCTTGTGTTGTGTGTATGTGTTTTGGAACAGCAAATTTTTTCCCTAGGAAAACATTCGCTGTTCTGTATGTTCGATGTTTTCAGCTTTCGCTGAATAGGGTTCGATATTAGAACATTTGAAGTTTTGAAACTTCAATGTTCTAATATAGACCTCAAGTTATTGCCCCGTTTCATTTGTTTCTAATGTGCTTAACTAGACAATGCTAAAGCATGTAATATTATCATATTTCATTTTCTAGGAGCCTTTCTCTCTGGGCCTCTTCCAAAATTAGGCTTTGCTCAGAGAGTTTCTGCTTTGCAAACTAAAATTAAATCAGACAAAAAAATCTGCACATATAGAGAAGGAGTGCAGGTTAGACTACAGCACTTGAAAATGTATCTGGACTTAAGTATCTTACTAATCATACTCCATTAAATTAAATCACTGATTTATATGATACACATAATGAGGGATTTTTTACAAATGAGAAAGGGACATACAAAAGTGTGCATATGTGTTCATACCTCTCAATTGTACAGATTTTCACAGAATGTCCAGATTTTTGCCTCCTATTTTTGGTCCGTTTCTCATAAAATTGTGTTTCTGGAAAATCATTGGCAAATCCTTGAGAGTTGAAGTCAGAAAATAATAACAGACATCTGAGTTTCAGACTTCATTGCCTTCAGAAAAATGAATGCGAATGCAAAACCTGTTATTCTAAATTTGTAAGAACAATGTTTAAAAAGTGTCCCTATTTTTGCGCCTTTGTCCCCCTGTTATTGGCAGCTTTGCCCAGATTTCTTGCTCTAAGAGGTTGAGAGGTATGAATGTGTATGTAAATGTGTATGAACGTGTATCATATTTAGCACTGCAGTTATGTAACAGTTATACAGCAGTATTAAGACATTTACTAGTTCCAAACTTATTTTCCTTTACTAAAAAAAAATCTGTTTGTGCATTTATTAGGTAGCAACCAGCATGTATTCACATTTTAATTCTGACTACTTTATTAAAATAGGTTTATGCTATTATATGACATGTACTTTAAATCATGTAAGGGTTAAGAACAAGAAAAAAAATGCATAGATTGTGCTGATAAATATGAATAAAAAAATCACAAGACAGTTTGCCAACTGCAGCTGAAACAGGCAAAATGTATTCCCTTGTTAAGGTGTTCCTTAGGACTGCACAGTTTCTTACCATGCTGCATGTCGGGATTCAGACATTTCAGACCGTGCAATCTGTCTTTGCTAATGTCAGTGCAATGGGTTCACTGATTAGGAACATGGCCCTTGCCACTAAAGACCATGCACAAGGAATTTCTGAATAATATTCTTCTTGTGTCTGCATCTTGCAATGGTGCGACATAAGACCATCTATTTACCTCAGTATACATAATTTGCAGTATATTAATTCTACCAATTTTTTTACTCTACCAGATTTCATGCATATATTCATCACAGAGATTATGTTAGTATTTTTCCCTCAGAAATTATAATATTTATCAAGACATAGGTTTGTATTAGAATACATGCTGAATATGTTTTTGCATTCAGAGTCACTGCAAGACTGAGCTGAACAGTAAACATTTCAAATGAAGATTTTATTTTAAATAATGCTGACATTTAAACTCAGTGGTATCTTGTTCTTTCATTACAAAAACAGAAGAACATTTTTTTTCTGCAGCAAAATACACATCATTTTGAATGTTGCCAGCAAAATTTCCAAACGTGAAAAAAAAGAAAATCCTACACAGTTTAATATTCAGTTCAAAGCACATTCCATTTTCAAATCAGAGAAAATGCATTACTGAAAGAAAAACAAATACAGGGCAGAAAGCTGTTTGGAATACAAAAGTAGTCCTATCAAATTCTCAGCTGTCTGGATGGTCTCCACCCGCTGAGGTCCTCATTACCTTTGGAAGAAAATCTCTAATGCACCCCTGACATGTTTCTGTTTTAATGACAAATTGGGTCTCACAAAAGCTTCTCTGTCCTCTGCAGGCCCTCAGTAATAGTCTGTAATCTCAAGTGTTTCCTGCTGGGTGACTTAATAGGTCTTCACAGGAACCTCTCTCAATGTGCACACTTTAACAGTATGAGTCGGGAGGGATCACAAGTCCCTGATCCAAAGGGTTGAGTGGCTTGATCACTGACTTGAAGTCTCTGACAGCTAAGATAGTAATTGAACAAACAGGATTTATATAAGTCGATGACTAGATTTTGATTTATATTAGATGGAATGATGTGAAACCAGACTTCTGTGACTAAACTAACTGAATACCACATTTATCAAATACAGGGAAGAGAAAATATAAGAAATATAAACAGGTACTCATTCTGGATACAGAAATAGAAACACATTCTGTCCGAAAACATCACAAATAATGTGGAAAATGAGTTTTTAAAGAGCTGCTCATGCTCAGAGATGTCAGTTCTTTGTAAACATCAATGAATAGTTAACTTTTCTCATTAGATTTCATTTTAACTTAAGCTGTCTTTGTAACCCATAGTGCACTTGGAATATTAAGTCATTATTGTGGCCAATAGATTGCTGCTGTAACAGACACAACAATGATACATAACTACCACTTACATCCTAAAACATTCAAATGACAAAGTAAAACAAACTCATTGGAAATAAACATGTTTGCATAATTAATCTTAGCTCAGAGGTGAATACTACTAAATACTGCCAAGTGTTTAATATGTACTATAATATAAAGTGTGTCTATTCAGAATTGTATTAAGCCTTCCACAAAGACATCATAACACTCATATAAAAACATGCTGCACAACTCCAAACAGATGCCAAGAGGTCAGGAATTCAGATCCACAGACACTTTAATTAGTATTGGATTGTAAACAACACTAATAGATTGGCTGGTCAAAAAATATTTGAAATGTAATTTTAATTCTTGAAATGTAATTCTAATTCATTTAAATATGGTTACTGCAGAAGGAAATATCTCCCTGTAGCAACAATGTGGCAACCATATTTTTGATTATATAAGTCAGGTAGCAGAGTGTACCCGAAAAACAATTATTGTAGTTTAAAGCATTTTGTATGTGTTGGCTATATTTATTAATTAAAACAACAGAAGAACAATAGACATTCACAAGATAAGTAAAAGGTAAGGTAAGAAAGTTGAAAGAAGTAAAGTATACAACCACAATTTATGGAATTTATATATGTTTGGCAAATTGATTTTCAGGCTATTTAGTTTAACTTTTCATAGACAACAGCATATTAGTATGCTTCCGGTTCAGCCATCCTTCTTTATAGCTTCCTCTGACCTCACATTTTGTAATTCCATTTCTTTTTTGCTCTTCCCAATGAACTTTTAGGAATTCTTCATGCTTCAATAAATAAATAAAAAGAGGCATTATGAAGTACCTAATGCTTTTATGTCATAAATGATCCTAGATGTTTTTGTTTCTGTATCCAACTCATATTCATACATGTCCTTTATGCTGTACAATGGGACCATATAAGTAAAATGTCTTTAAATGAAAATCTTTGTGAAAATGAGAAAATAATATATAGTATACCTATAACTTTCAACATCTTAGCAAAGGAAATCTGGACAAAACCAAAAGTAATGGGGAACAAACACCCAGAATTAGAAGCAGATTTTAAACACTGCTCTTAGAAACTTTGAAAGGTGCTAGAATAACATGTTTTACATTAACATGCATTTTCTGAAGTACATGAAGTCTGAAACTCACATGCCTTTCATCAATCCTCAATTATTTGCTAGAAAATCTCACATTTTATAAGACAGGATTCATGAAGACCAAAAACATGTGACAAAAATCTGAACATTATGCAAAAATCCAGACAGTTGAGAGTTATGGGTATATCAACTATAGATTTTTCTTCTGATAAAAAAATACAATGCCTTAAAATATTCAGAGTAAGAATATTTGCTATCCCCTCCATAGAATAACAAGAAAAAGTAGGGGAATCACACAATTTAACTCATTCAGCCGAATCTCACATATCTGATGCTGTTTCTTTGGATGTGTAGAGTTCAATAATAAATGACATTAAACTTCAGCAACATGCATTTTTTAAGACAATTAGCTCAATGTGTCATATTAAAAGTGTGGAAAGGTGTCAGAGCTTGCAAGAACTGAACAAAAAACAAAATTGGTTATCAGTTAGCTTAAATTAAAGGGCTGGCTAGACTAGAACAGAGTTTCTGAACAGTGGACTGAGTCTAGAGAAAATAATATTGTGCAGTATATCCATAACTCTCAACATCTTAGCACAAGAAATCTGAGCAAAGCCAAAAATAGTGGGCAATGACCCAAAATTAGGACAGATTTTAAATACTGATCTCATAAACTTTGAAATTTTGGAGCTGTGGTAAGACTCTACATGGTGTCCTAAGGGAGAAAAGTTGTATAAACCAATCACTTTGGGCATCTAGTGTGGTGTGCAGTATCCTCATGATAGGAGAACACAGATCACAGACTGCATGCTGGGGCAGAGCTAGCCAGTCAGTGGTGTAAAATGTGGTTCTATGTGATTTGGTCTTGCTGACTAAAGTTGGCAAATGGACATGGGCATTTGCCAGCGAAAATTGGACTGAGGACCCAGCCTACTCTATCCTATGCCAGGGACATAGGCTAATGATTGGAGGGGTGTATATGCCCCTATTGGCCCTAGTGATCCCTGCATAAAGACCAGGAGCCCTGGATCAATAAGCTACTGGCTTGCCAATGTCCAATTGCCCAGTCTGGGTTACTTGGGCTATCCAGAAAATGAAATAACATTGTACAAAATTCAAGAATACACAAAGGAACCACAAGGCTGTTTAACCAACTTCATTTATTCCAGTTGCATCTCAGTCTGATACCATGGCTATTTGCCTTCACTTCCAACCAAAGGTAACTTTTATACAAGTTGGACCCAGTTAATTGGTAATTAATTAAACAATTACATAATACAATTAAGTTAATTATCAGTTGTACATGAAATGCTGACCTTAAAAACCTAACATAATGTTTTAAATAGCATTTTTAAATAGCATCCTAAATACAATATTTCAAATAACATAATGCACTTAATAACAAATCTATTTCATATAATGCTATCAGAAAAAAACTCTAATTAAAAAGTTAAATTGACTTCCATGTTTAAATCTCTGGGATGTAATGTTTTATAGTTTGATATCATTTTACTTTCTATTTCCTTTAGTTTCCTAGCAAAGTCACCCTGTCTAAATAAACAATGGTGGGCTAACACAATAAAGAAGAAACAGGCATCTGAGTCTTGATGAGTATTATAAAAATGTTCTGTCACAGGACTTTTTAGGTTACAGTTCCTGATGTCCCCAAAATGTTCCAAAATGAGAATCTACTTTTTGCTTTGTCTGCCCCACATACCACTTTGTTATACTGCAACCACAACCTACGATATACACTACTTCACATGATTCACAATCAAACCTCTCCCAGGATCTGAATTTCCAACCAGTGATTTTTGTTCCCATTAAATTCTTAATCTTTGAACAAACCTTACAGTGTCCACATGGGAATACGCCCCTTCTTTTCAAAGCTGTCATACACTGTCTATGCTTAAAATTCCTGGTATATCTCTCTTGGACAAAAGCTGGATGTAAAACCAATCAATCTGCCAAACACAAACTAAGACTTGTTATTTTCAGTATAGGTTCACTGACAGGATGCAGCTTGGAAGTGCATGACATAATAATAACGAGGAGGTTGGACATCCTATGAATCCAAAGGACAAGATGGAAGGGCAGTGCAGCAAAGCCACTTGGCTTGGGTTCCAGATTCTACTACTCAAGAGGTGGACAGGCTAGAAAAGTTATGGGAATTATGGTGAGCAAAAAGCTTCAGAAGACATTGAGGGATGTCATCAGAACTAATGACAGACTCATGGCAATCAGATTCCAGCCTAATTATGGACAGTATTCATAATGTCAGCCAATGCCCCATAGCAGGGTTGTGATAGTGAGGGAAAGAGTGCATTTAGACAGTAGTTGCAGGACCTACTAGATAAAGCAGGACAAAATAAACAGGTATGGATACTGGGTGACCTGAATGCACAGACAGGGACAGTCAGAACAGGTTTGAGGATTTCCCTGGTCCACACATTTGAGGCAACAGGAATAAAGAAAGAGAGGCAAATGGCTTGATAGTAACAAACACATGGTTAAGAAAGAGTCAGTCACAAGATAACATACAAAAGTGGCCAACATGCAACTCAGGTAGACTTCTTCCTAGTAAGAAAAAGGTGCTGTGGTAGAATCAGTGATTGCAAAGTCATCCATAGTGAAACAGTTGTCTCACAACATATTCCACTGGCTGCCATAATCAGCTGCAAGCAGTGGTCAGAAAATGCTCTAAGGTCAACAGAGACTAGACTAAAGAACTGGAAATTGACTGTAGAGAAAGCACAACAGTTGAAGTGATTGTTCAGGGTTCTAGTACCTAAGGAAGAAGAGAAAATAGGTGGGATTGAAGTAGAATGGCAGCACCTCAAAACAACATGTGTGAGGACTATAGAACATATATGCAGCTGACCCAGGTATGGAAATAAGGTAGATATGGAAAACTGGTGTTAGAATGCAGAAGTTCAGGAAGTCAACAAAAGAAAGAAGGCATGTAGGATAAAGTGGGAGATAGAAAAGATGGACCAGGCTAGGAAGGAATATTGGCTGGATAGCAAAGAAGTTAATAAAGGAGCTTCAATAGCAAAGAACAAGGCATCAGCGGCACTCTACCACAAATAAACTATATCAGGTTGCAAGGCAAAGACAGAAAGATAAAACAAATAGTCAGACACCCTACAAAAGGGATGTCAGCAAAAACCTGCTAACCAGTCTACAGGGCATAACAGATAGATAGTGTGACAAAGGGAGATACTGACAGTCCAGCTCTTTGGAATTTTGTAAATAATTAAATGTCATTTGTGAATATCAACATAATGTATACAAGATGCTTGTGTTACAAATGTGTTAGGACTGTATGTCATGTGTATATCAAACTGCTTGAAGGTATATGCAAAGTGCTATTTGAAATGTGACCACAGTGTACCTTAGTGGAATTGAACAGAAATGTACCTGCACTATTGTATTTGTTTAAATGTATATTTTAACAGTGGAAACTAGAATGCAGGAAGTTAACTTCAGAAAAATAGCTGAAATTAAATTGTTTTATGGCTACACAATAAAATATGATATATTTCAGTTTCAGTGCAGCAAGGACACAAAATGTCTAACACTAGGGAGATTTCTGTATTGTCTTTAAATGTGGAAGAAAGTAAATTGTTTTATAACTTCCCCCGTTTGCCAAAACATCTGAGATCTATGTATTTTCACAGGTAGATGCTAAATATTGCTAGCTTTTGGCATTGGGTGGGGGGGTTACCTGGAATAGAGTCAGATGACAAGAAATGAAGTAATTCTGTACGCTATTCCCAGCAGTAATATCTAAGATATTAATTTAAGAGGTCTCTTAGATACAACATTCTGTATACTGTCTTGGGCCTGACACATTTCATGCACCACACCTCTGCCTTGCTCTGAATAAGTAAGTCTAGAGAACAGTATAGTTCTCTTATATATAGTCAGGAATATAGCAACACTTGGTTTAGATGTTTTTTTTTATTTATTTGAGACTGTCCTGCAATGCTGTCTTAAATATTTCCTATGATTTTGAACTCCATTGTCACTGTGATTATATACTGAGTATTTTCATGTTCTTTTATTATTTATTATTAAATATATTTAAACCTTTCATTGTGGCTGATCTTTGTAGAGATATTTAAGTTTTGCATACTTATTTGGTGACACTGTGGGCCACTTCTAATAGCCTTGTTCTTGGTCAAACTACCATTTGAAGTAATAGTAACATTACACAGTAAGATTGGGCACCCTTTGTTAAGGGCCTTAACATAGCTGATAAGGGGTTTTGGTGGCAGTGATAACTACCTTATAGCCTGGGCAGAAGGGGCATAGCTAGTAAATCAATGCCAGCCTTTTCCAGGTGTGTGTCAGCTACTTGGGCAGGGACACAAAGCACTGGTTGGACAGAGAGAGAGAGAGAAAGTGCTGGAGGACTTGGCTTAGAACACTGGCTATAGACTCAACTCTACAGCTGTGCCAGTGGGGAGTCTTATTGGGGATCTGAAGAAAGAGGGAGAAACCAGCCCCAGACTGACTGTGGTCTCTGTGTGCTCTTAAGGGAAATTGCACTTGATGCAGTGAGCTACATCTGTAAATAATGTGTGTGTACTTGTCATCCTCCCAGTGTATGTCCCCCACTGGTGTCAGTGGTAAGGACTGATGCTCCTTGATTACTAGTCCAGTGGTGAGATGTCACAGATAGAAAGAGTACTTTTAGTGGCATCTGAATGAAGAAAACCCCACAAAAGCTTTACTGCCCCACACATGGCCTACAATGTGAGAAGAGGAGCAGACCACCATAAAGGAAGTAAGCATAGCACTATGGAAAATAAAGTCAAGGAAGGCAACAGGCTCAGATCAGGTCACAGCTGATATAATAAAGATGTTATGTGAAGTAGTAGAAAATATCTCCTGAGGGTACTTGCAGCAGTGTGGAGAGAAAGACATATCCCAGATGACTGGAGAATAAGTATACTAATGTTGGTGTTGTAGAAAAAAGAGGACATCCACAACTGCTGGCAGTAAAGATGAATCAAACTCCTATCGTAGTGAATGAAAGTTCTGGAGAGAGTAATTGATAAACAAATACATAGAGTAGTAGAAACTAAGATGGGAGATGAACAGTTAGGATTCAGATCTGGATGCAGTACAACTGACTCGATGTTTGCAGTGAGACAGATTAGATTCCAACTGGTAATTACTAGACTTGGAGAAAGCATATGACAAGGTCACAAAGCTGACTTGGGCAGTCCTGCATGGTTGAAATCCTAGAAGCATTGGTAAAATTACTGCAAGCTATTTACAAGGACCCAATGTCTCAAATACAAACAGTGGACTGTCTCACTCAGGGTTTCCCAGTGACATTGGGTGTACACCTGGCTTCAGCTCTGAGCCTACTGCTGTTTATATTAGTGATGGGCTACATTAGCAAACAGGCTGGAGTGGACAGATCAACAAAGCTTCTGTATGCAGATGATGTGGCATTAAAGGCAGACCCTGAGCAAGAACTTCAGCAAAGGATGGGGAATGGAATGCAAAACTGAAGGCATGTGGTATGAAACTGAATACAGATAAGAAAGCTGTAATGGCAACAAATGGTGGAGTGCAGAAAACATTTTGAATTGAGATAGAAGGGAAAATAGTGGAACAGGTTAACAATTTCAAGTATTTGGGAGGGGTGGTCAAGGAGAAGGAAAGTCTGAATGAGGATATCAAAGCTAGAATCAGAGTTGCTGCAGAAGTTGAAATTTGTTTTCAAACTAAATGTTATTTGCATTATAATAAACCTCTAGGTGAGCATATTAGAAGTATTTTATTTAACAACTGGAAAATAAATGTTTATGAAGAGCTTTTACTTAAGCTGGGCTTTGAACCTTCTATTATTTTTATGAGAGCAACTAAAATTAAACAAAGTCTGAAATTTCTACCAAAGATTGGTGACAAGAATAATTCTAAAACGAATATGTGCAGCAGATGTAAACAATATCATTACATTTTATAGGTTAAGAACACTTTTGTTAAGAACTATCAAAGCAGCTTAGTTTATCCTGGTAAGTTTGACTGCTGCACTAAAGTGTTAGTTTATTTAAGTCAATACATCTCGTGCAATGCATTTTACATAGGTAAAACCAAATGACAGCTGAAGAACTGAATTTATGAGTGTGGCCTTCTTATAAGGAAAGGGAATCCTAATAGTGCTTTGTTTAAACATTTCAGAGTTCATAAAATTTTAAGAAGTTTGTCTTTTTTATTTTAGAAAAGATAGAGGTTTCAGAACAATCAGCGCCATGAAAGGATTATTTAAGCAAGCAAGAACTGATCTGTCTGTTAAAGCCAGATGCCCACACTTTTCCTGGCATCAAAGATTATTGTTCCTTCAAATTTTAAAATATAAACAACAATTTATTCAATAGAGTTTATCTACCCAGTATGTCACGTTTTCATTTATGAATATTTGCATTTTCTGTTGTTTCATGATTGGCTAACTAAATAAATGTTTAAATATGATTGGGTGGAACAGGCTATTTAATTTTGTATGTCACTTCTTTTGTGCAGTTTTGAAAATCCCTGTGATATTACAAAAGCACTCCACTACTAATTGTTTGCAGTTTGTTTTTAATAGATGATTACATCTCATTTCTGGATTGTGTCATTGTAGTGCACCATTGGAGGTAGAGGTGTTTGTTGTTGAATTTATTATTAATTGTAGACAAAATTAAAAACAAATCTAAATCTAATAAAGCCCCAGGTATAGATGGAATAATAATAGAAATACATAAACTATTTAAACCTTTCATTATCTCATTTTTTTCATAAAACTCTAGTTGGGGTTCAAACACAAAAAAATATTCCTCCTTTGTGGAAATATTAATTAATCTCTCCCATATTGAAAGAAAATAAAAATACCCTACTATGCCCCTCTTATAGACCTAGTTTACTTTTAAATAATGACTATAAAATGTTTATGCCCATTATTGTGGATAGAATTAAAGAACTCATAGCCCACATAATTAGCTTTGATCAAACAGGCTTTATATATCAAACGCAAACTCATGATACTATTAAACAAATTCTAAGTCTTATAGATTTCTTAAATAATAAGAAGGAAGAAGCTCTCTCAATTAGTTTAGATACTGAAAAAGCTTTTGATTCCTTGAATTGGAACTATTTAAAACTTTAAAAATTATTTGCTTTCCTGACTTTTTCACCACTCTTTTAAAGAATATTTATAAAAATAATATTGCCTATGTTAAAAATGGTTATTTCACTTCAGACCATATCCCTTTGGTCAAAGGAATGAAACAAGGATGCCCAGTGCCCCCCCTATATTATTAACCTTAAGCATTGAACTTTTTCCAATTTCCATCTGTGCAAACTCAAACATAAAAGGCATAGAAATCTTAAATAACTATATTTCTAAAATTATCTTGTTTACTGACAATGTTTTATTACCACTTCCCAATTCAGTAACAACTCTTGAACTCAGAATCCTCTATAAGGTTATTTCAGTTTATGTCTGGTCTTCACTTTAACCCGTTTCTGCCCAAATTTTTTCTGCCAGCAAAGTTTCATTAAACCTGCTCTAAATCGAGTATAAATTAATACCTGAACAGTCATTTTGACCATTTATTACAAAAAGTGCATGAAATGTTTCTAAAATGTTATGTTTCAAAATTAGAACAATGAGCATGAATGGGTAAGTGAATTTGCAATATGAAGAAAACTATGGGCAGAAAGGTTAATGTACAATTTAGATGTTTATTCCATGTAAAAGTCTCTGAAACATGCTTCATGCAGGTTAACCCTGATACACATTTTTGTTGTGTTCTTCTTACAGGGCGTACGTCTATTTTGCTTTTCTGCAGGAATTATCCAATGCTCTATTCCATCTTTTCTTATTTGTTGGGAGTGCTCTGCTGGTAAGTTCTTTCAAGCTTTTTGGTCTAACACTTCTGGAAGCCTCAGTGCCATACGTCTGTAAATATATAGCAACAACCTTCTTTCTGAAGCCAATATAATTCTGAGTTCAACATCTGATGCTTTCAACTTTCAATATAATTGTCAGGTGTTATGCAGACTAGTGTCAAGGATGGAAAGGAAAACTGGCCACCACCACTTCTTTGACCATATTCCAACTCTAAATTGTCAATGTTCTGATCAATTCTATCAACTCCTCCAATGTGCAAGTTGTACTTCTTTACAGTCTTTGGTTGAAGAATGGCCATTTTGAGTTTTTGGGTGGAGATCCATCATTAGACAGACACAACTCGCTCAACAGGGTCAATGTTGGTAATCATTGTGAGAAGTTGATTATCATTCCAAGCTACTACCAAAGAACTGGAATTTCTGTCTAACAGGAATTTATATGCTCCTTGCTCCTTGAAACTCTTCTTCTGAATGATTGAGCAATCCTCAATCCTATTAGTCATTACAGTTCCAGTGTAGCCATAGCCCATGGAAGAAAGTTATCTCAGTAAGTTCAGGTAGCTGAAAAACCTGTCAGCATATAACTGGAAAGGTATACTTGCTGGTAAAACAGAAAAATTCAATACAACTGATGCACCTAGTTGAAGTTCCAGATTATCATGAGGCACTGATACACCCTGATATGGGCAAAATTGGATCAAATATCCCAGTCTGTCACAGAGGCACCACAATTTATACCCAAATCATATGGGATTTCCTGTTAGGAACTACTTGGCACCATGTCTCCCAAAGTATGGATCCATGTTTTCATCAATTGACAGATGCTCTAGACCAGCATATTTTCTGTAACCATCATTCGACATAGTCATAAGCTGGTGAATCTTTGCAAATTTGTCTCTGGGATCCGATTTGCTGTTGTCAGCACAGTAAATATATAACTTCATCCTTTCAAAGCGATTATGCCTAATAAAAGTCGTTTCAACTTCCCACATCATACGCCAACATGGCAAATCCATATATCCAGAAAGAAGCAAGATAGCCAGAAAATAGTGTAATTCACCTGGGTCTGTTTCAAAACTGTGATCACATGTTACTGTTTGTCCATAAAGGGTTATCATCTCCACCAAGTAATTGCATATCTCTTCATCGAAGTATAATTAAAAAAAGAAAACTGGATCAACATTTCTTGGGAATAGCTGATTTCCTAAATAAAAACTTGGAAAATCAGGTTTCAGATCTTTTCTCACCCAGCATGCTTATTCCCCGGATGCTGTAATGACTGTTTCCTCTTCAGATAAGGAAGACAAATCCTCCATGGTTGATCTAGATTTCATCCATATGTGTTTCTTATTTTTGGTCCCTCATGACAACATATGGAAACAGCTATTTTGCACTGTCTGCTTGTAGTGGGCTTATTTTCTTCCCTTCCATTGTCATGACTAGATCCTTTGAGTTTTTCCTTAGTACGCTTGGGTTTGCTGTTTGACTAACATATTCCTCTTGGCTTCAGCATTGTGGAACTCTCACCTTCCTCTTTTTGTCTTTGATTTTTTAGAATTTCCTTCTTCTTCAGCAGGAGGTGAAGATTCTTCATTGCCATCCACTGTATCGCCCACATAACATGTTTGTCCATTCTGTGTAATTACAGCATTTCCATGGACACTGAGTTGCCTGTCACTGAGATTGTTGATGCTCCCAGTCTTTTCTTTATCCATGCTTTCTTCTTCTGATTCATTTCCATTGTCCAGTGCCTCAATGTATATATCTGCATGGAAAAAATCTGCTTCTTCTTCTAACATGTCAAGCACTTCTTTGAGAGTATAGTGCCTGAAATAAACATTTTCACTTTGCGATAATGTGATATAGATCCTGTTTATCTACAAAAAGGAAAAGAAAATGATGTAACCTTATAAAAGTCCACCAACATTTTTTAAAGGGATAGCAACACAAAGAATGAACTAACTCAAAGTTTTGAAGCTCAGTATCTTAATTCACTTGTTAGTGATACAGCTTCATTGATACCTGGTGGGGAGATGGCATTTAAAGTGAATTGCCATTTCAGCAACAATGAATTCTTCCAATCACCACTGTACTAATCCACTTTGACCTTTTCAAGCATGGAGAATCTGAATTTCACAAAGTGTTTATATTCTGTGAAGTACCTTGCCAGGGCACTTTTACTGTTATTTTTACTAATACTACAGAGGTGCTGATGTATCTCTTTATTCAGAAAATTGTTTGTCTTACCAACATAGAAAGCGGTGCATGAAATACATTTTGCAAGGTAGACAAATATAACAGTAATATCTACCTGTGAAATACTGGATGGCATTCCAGTTCTTTCAACAGTGCCATAACATGTGATTTTAGAATGAGAAGAAATGACAGTAGTTTATACATATACTAACATGGCAGAAGAAAAACTTTGTTAGAACGTATTAAACTGTATGCATTATAGTGAATATGTCAGCAGTGATAGTGGGGCACTTTAGTTGTAACCTATGGAAAGAAAATGGAAAAATAACACAGGATGGGAAGATATTGCGAGATTTGATATGATGTGGTGATTTAAAGGTAAGAGAAATAGAGAATGGACATATAAATTTGTGTATGTTCATGACTGAACATATAAGTGTGGTATTTTCAAGCTGGAACTTGATTATATAATATATTCTAAACAGATGAAGAAAATATAAGAAGGTGTAGCGATAGCTGATTTCCTGGATCATAGAGCAGTTTTGGTAAGGATAAGAGATGACAGTACACATATAAAAGAGCGGAACGGAAAAGTAGGGTTAACACAAGACTTCAGATGTGAAGAAGAAAAGGAATAAGAAAAATACAGTAATTTGACCCTGAGGCCTTTGTTTAAGAACTAACTTATTGGTGTATTGTATATAAGCAGAAATATAAAAGATATATATGAAGATGTAGAAAAAGAGCACATAGAAACAAAGGTAAATACAAACAAATTATGTTAGAATATGAAAAGAAATTTGAGTCAGGGAGTGGAAAATAAAGGAAATTAAAATAGATATTGAAAAAAGTAAAGAAACTATTACAATGATCTTGTTTAGACAAAAACATGTTTGACAGGGTAAAAAGAGGATATTATACCATATTTAAAAAAAAAGTAGTAAAAGTGAGAAAAAGAAGGATGGTTATCATAACTGATGAGGAACAGAAATTAAAATACACACAAAAAGGAGTTATAGAAGTTGTGCAAAATTTTGTACGTAAAATGTTTGAAATATAAATATGAGGAAATGAAGAAAGATGCATATGAAGAAGAAAGAAAAATATAGAAAAACATAAGAATAGATGAAGCAGATAAAATGGTAAAAGACAGCAAAAATAAAACAGCTCTAGGTTTAGATGGTTTGGGATATAAATATTATAAATCACTGACTGCTGAAGAAAATTGAATTTTTTGTAAATATATTTAACGAATGCATGGGAGACATTTTAGATGGAGAAAATATATGGTGATGTCATTAATCTTTGGGGAAAAAAGACAGACAAAGCATGAATAATTGGAGATTGCCAAAAACTGCTGGAGCCACGGATGTCGGAAACAGTATTTTATTGTTAAATCCACTAAAAACACCGCTAAAAAACACATTAACGCTTTATACCAATATTGCGTTTTCGTCTAAACAAACTGACTTCTTCAGATACTCTCCCTAAAACAAATCAACCTTTTATACAATTTATTTGAAATTCCTTATCCAATCAAAAACAACTACTTAATTAGAAAATTCATTAATATTCTTTTTCCACATATATTTAAAAATGCCAACCTTTGGAAATTCTTAAACTTATTTCAAACAATAAATAAAACATCTTGACAACATTTTAAATCGTTTGATATAAAAAATTCTAAAGATTCTAAATTTTGTTCTTGTTGGAAACTATATCGAAGATTTTTGGATGATATAGTTATCCTATGGTCAGGAGGTGTTGAACAACTAGAGGAATTCAAATTATACCTGGAAGGAACTACCCATTTTTTAAAATTCACTTTTCATGTAACTTCTGAGAAACTTCAATTTTTAGATGTGGAAATATACAAGAGAAAATATAGGTTTGAATCTAAAATATTTAGAAAACCTACCTTTTGTAATTCCTTTATTCATTTTCAAAGTGCCCACACTTATTGGTGTAAAAAGAATATAGTGAAGGGTCAATATTTCCGAGGTAGCCGAATGACTACCTCAGAGGATGATTTCAATGATGAGTGTAAATTATTAAACAAAATGTTTTTGGAAAGAGGGTATCCCCAAGAGTTTATTAGGGCAATACAAGATGAAGTTCTTAAGGAGAGAGAAGGTAGATTCAGACCTATTTTAGGGAATACCAAATTAAATAAAACTTCCTGTGGAGACCATGTATTTAATTATAACACCCCCACAATTCAAGAGACTGATTTTACACATGCTCTGGTTCTGGAATATAATGCTTTCAACAACAAAGTTACAAGGAACGTTGTTGAAAGAGAATGGTCCAAATTCATTAATTTAACTGATTTAGACCAGAAAAAAATAAATAGAAATGTCAAAGTTGTAGACAAAAATTCACCATCATTTAAAAATATGTTGGAAAGTAAAGGCTCCCAAAGGAATAACAAGATTAGGAAGGGCACTTTCAAATGTGGACACTGTGCATACTGTAGTAATATAGTTGAAAAATAAAAAGTTTATTTAGAAAGTAGACAACAATGGATTAAAAGTGTTGATTACTACAATTGTGAAACCAAGGGTGTGGTATACTTAAGTTTATGTTCAGAATGTAGCGCTTTTTATGTGGGAAAAACTGAAAGAGTCCTAAAAAAGAGGATATATGAACATAAATATGAAATAGCTACAGGAAAAGAGACCAATGCTTTGTATAAACACACCCTGGTTTGTCCGGATGCTAAATTCCATTTTATGGTTTTAGAGCAGGTTAAAAAAGACGTAAGGGATGGATTATGGGAAGAAAAACTGGAATCTAGGGAACTATGGTGGCAGATTTCCCTTGATGCAACAAATTTCCCTGGTCTAAATGAATTTATTTCAATTGTGCCACTTTTAAAACTGAAAGCAGGAATATTATAATGTTTTAGAGGCATTTTTTATTTTTACCAGCAGATGGCAGGCTATACCTATATAAACTGTTTGTTCTTTAAAGCAACTTATAAATAACAAATACGGATTTTTATAAATTTTATAAATATTTCTACATATTTTATATCAAACGATTTAAAATGTTGTCAAGATGTTTATTTATTGTTTGAAATAAGTTTTAGAATTTCCAAAGGTTGGCATTTTTAAATATATGTAGAAAAAGAATATTAATGAATTTTCTAATTAAGTAGTTGTTTTTGATTGGATAAGGAATTTCAAATAAATTGTATAAAAGGTTGATTTGTTTTAGGGAGAGTATCTGAAGAAGTCAGTTTGTTTAGACGAAAACGCAGTATTGGTATAAAGCGTTAATGTGTTTTTAGTGGTGTTTTTAGTGGATTTAACAATAAAATACTGTTTCTGACATCCGTGGCTCCAGCAGTTTTTGGCAATCTTTTTATTTCATTGTTTTTGTGCCAAACAACCCATTTTTTGATTTTATGAATAATTGGAGACTGGTAAAGCAAGTAAACTCCGATTATAAAATATTTGTGAACATTATATATAACCGACTAATGAAAATATTTGATGAGGTAATAGATAAGTTGGTCTGTGGAATTAAAAGTGAGAGAAATGCTAATAATTGTAAATGAAGTAATAGACATAAGATTGCTGGCTTGTGATGTAGTTAAAACATTTGTTAGAGTTAGCCATGGAGCACTATGAACCATGGACAAAACTGACTTTGAACCAAAAGGTAGAAAAGAACAATCACTATCAAAACAAAGATCCATGCCAAATGTATTCATCCACCACACTCCATTGTATTAATGGCAATATTAAATGCCTATGGTTCAAAAGAAACAAATATTAAGATAACAAAATAACATAACTGATTATGGTATCTCGATGGATGGATAAAATTACATTAAGCAAGGGTAAAAAACAGGTATATCAATTAAGTATGAGCTTATTTGTATTAGTAATGAATGTGATAGTACACAGGGCTATGAGTAATATCAGAAAGACTAGATGACAAATGTATGAGAGAGTTGTGATGCCATTCTGTTTATCTTTGGCAGATTATTTGTTTCTTTATTATGGATGCCTTGGCTTTACTGCTGAATTCATGTTAGCATGATTGTCTTGTTAAACATCTGTTTACCTACATTGCATGTTATTAGTACTGACATCTTCATATGAAAATTTATCCCTGAGTAAGAATTACTTATATGTGCATCTTGAACAGATAACAAGAAGAAAAATTATACTCCTCCTTAAGAGTGAACCTGCAAGCTAACCTAAAACCTATAGACTAATAACTTGCCTTCTGATGATGTATAAACTATGTATTAGAATTGATGCTGACAGAATTTATAGTCATTTAGATGAAAGCTTAATAATGAAAATACATCAAAAGGGTAACAAAAAGTCAAATGGAGCAAAGGATAATTTCTTTTTAAATAAAGTCATAATTGAGAATTGTAAAAAAGGGGAAGAATTTAAGTATGGAATGGATAGATTACAAAAAATGTTTGACAGTATCCAACATTTACTGATAAAGGAGTGCTCATAGATGTATAAGATATACCATACATTGATCAGTTGCATTAACATGACCATGAAACAGTGGTAAACCACTCTGGATCTAACTCATGATAAAGGACAAATTATTATCCCAGGGATAAAATTTTAAAAGGGGGTATTCCAGGGTGACTCTTACTCACTGGTACATTTCTGTCTTGTTCTTAACCAATTAAGCTCTCTTCTTAACAGATTAGTTAATGGATACAATTTAGCTTCCAGACAATAACAAAAGTGTAAAGAATTTTCATCTTTTTCTAGACGGTTTAAAACTGTATAGTTCATCAGATGAAGAGCTGAAAGCACAACTGAAAGTGGTCAAAGCTTTCTCAGATAATTTAAGAATGTAATTTGGTCTTGAAATTGTGCAAAAGCAACATTTAAAGCAGGAAAGCTGTAGCATCATGAAAATATCAGTCTGGGACAGGAATATTGTACAAAGTAACTTTAGTAGAAGGGGTGTATAAATATTTGGGAATTGATGAAGGTTTGACAATAAAACATCAACAAATGTGAAAAAAACTCAGTAAGGAATATTTTAGATGACTAAAATTAATACTGAAAACTGCCCTGACATCTATGAACAAATCCAAGCTATAAACCAATTTGCTCTTCCTGTTATAACTCACAGTTTGGGGGTGATTGACTGTCCTACAAAAGTATTGGATTAGTTGTTCAGGAAAACAAGAAAAATGTTGCTTGCTTACTAAATGACATATAAAAAATCACTGTATAGCAAGATTATATATTTCTCATTGTGAAGGAGGTATAAGCCTTCTAGAAATTGATTACCTGTATAGATATGTAATTGTAGGACCGCATACATATCTGCTGACCTCATCAAACTCAAACATAGTGAAAGTTTTGAAACATGAAGAGAACAAAGATGACTTCCCTGCTTAGTTTTGCAGAAGCATATTCGTGTCAAGTGGGAATCGAAATCAAACCAGAAATTGACAAAAATCATGCAGCAACTGAAAAATCAAAAGAATATAAAGAGAAGGATCAGATGAGAAGGCAGAAAACTCCTGGAACAACCTCATGTTGATCAGGATCTGATGCAGGAATGATTAAAGAGAGGTGAATTTAAATCAAATATATTAATATTATATTAGAGGGTCAGGATAATGGATTATTTACAAGTTGGTTTACAAAGTCCATTGAACATGTTGGAGACACAGACAAATGCATGTTTTGTTAAACAGAACTTGAAACAGTTGCACATCATGTTTCAGAGTGTGCTATATTAATGGCAGAGGGTCTGTGTACTGAAAGGCATTGTAATGTGACAAGACTGTAGCACTGGGGATTGTGCAAACATTTAAATACTGAAGTAGCTTAGAAGCATTGAAAACAGGAACCACAAAGCATTGTAGAAAATAATGACATTTATATCATATGGGATTAACCACTAACAGTTCAAAAATAGGTGGGAGAAAATCACATATAGTAGTACATGAAAACTAGACAAAATTAGCACTGATTGTGAAATTGCTATGCCCAGTGATTACAGTGCCTTATGTACTGAGAGACACAAAATCATAAAATATCAGGATTTGAACGCAGAAATGAGAGTAATGTGGAAGAAGCATATCCAGACAGTTCCAATAGTAGTAGGAACAATGGGTGTCATAAAAAATAATTTACAATTGTATTTAGATATACTACCAAATCATTTAAGTCTATATGAATTGCAGAAGGCTTCAATTCTGAACACATTGTGGGTGCTGCAAAGGGCACTTTTGGCTAACATCAAAGACTGAAGCAATACTATTTTCATGGACTTTGATCATACTTTGACTTAGGAATGGGATCCATTCCCATCATGGTACTGAAAACTCATAAGAGTTGGAGAAATTCAAACATTGTACAGTTTGTAATTAAAATCTGGCTGCATCATTCATTCCTGTATTTTTTGTCTCATGCATGGGATTCAAGGACAAATAGTTTTCTTACAGAAGTTGTCCCTTATAACATGCTTTAGGGAGTGGGTGCCACCCAGCATATTAAATAAAGAGAGAGTAAGAGTAAATATTCCAGTTTATTTCACATAAATTCCAGACTATAAACTGAGCAAATAATGAGGAGAAGTCACTTTCTCTACTACATAGCAAGGCCAGCAAAAAGAGAGAATTAGAATTCTAACTGAATTCACACAAATGTGCACTAGTCCTTAATGCTGGATTTTAAACTAAGTACATAAGAAAGGCAACATTCATCCACACCACAGATAGCTCTACCCTTCTGTTTGCCTGTCAGCATATAAAATGAAAGAGTTAATATTCTAGTTTACTCACACAAACACACACCAGCCCTTAATGCCAAACCTTAAACTGTATAAATTAAGTGAGCAAATTGTTTTCAGCCACAGCAAAGTTAGTCCCTCCACAGAAAATGAGGCTGCCTGCCAGCTTGTTTATCTCTGTTTGATATGTTCTACTGTTGTGCAATCCACTAAAGTCCACAAGGCACAAATATTCACATACACTTTTTAATATTAATTGGCTTTCTTTTCACTGCTGTCCAAATGCATCACTGGAATTTAATGAACAGAAACCTCCAGAATTTTAGGCAGTGTTGCTGTTTATTTATTGTTTCCTGCAAATAACAGACACCACAGGTATATAAAGGAACATATTGTCATTTAGCATTTTTTAACTGATAGTGCTACAGTGATTGATGCCATGTTATGTTCAATATGGAAGCTAACTTAAATGAGTTAGCTATACCGAACAAAACAAAACTAGTTTGGCCATGACCCCCCCCCCACCTCCAAGCTGTGAGCCCTGCCTGGGTAGTAGACCTTCCCTATGTCAATCTGACAATGCTTCTGCCTGAGGCTTCCTACATAGAAACATGATTGAGTGCAGGTTATGTAAAATTCTGTGACTCAGTAACTTTCTTGTGCACCTACATTCTGTATGAACTACCTGAGTAACAAGAACTGCTCTAGCTGTAAATTACATCATGTTAAGTATACAAAGTAGAAAGCTGTGCTGTGTTTTTGCTTTTTTGTTCCCTGCCATACCTAATTTTGTATTTAATGTCCAAAAGAGATGCTACTTCCATAGCACTTCTTCAGCCCACATGGCCTGCTTTGCTTCTTTGGAGCTACCTACAGTTCCATGATAGTATTACAGGCTTCTGCATGTGGCCTTGGTGTTTGCCCCTGTCATATCAGGCATTTACCCAAGGCCCTGTTTACATACCAGAGGTGATGCAGAAAGTTAGCATTGTATCCCAAGGCAGCCACATCTATGGATCCTATGAGTAAAATACACATAGGCTTACAACATTGTGCAACAGCCTACAGGTCCTCATCCATACCAGAATAACATACATGCAGCCACATATGTATCCATTCCCTATGTATATCATTTGAATAGGCCAAACATTCATTAAACAGATAAATATTTGACAGTATGCTGTGCCAAACTTAGAAATAAAACTATACAGAACAGATAAATAGTAAATAAACTCCCATGTTATGTGCTTTCTTAATGACTTACTGAAGTGTAAAACTCCTGGTGTCACACATCTGTGATGGACTACAAGAGTCTGACACTGAGCCACACATACTGTTATTACATATTTCACACTCCCTGTATAGAACCTGCATGTAAACACACTGAGACCTGTGCCTGTCATGTGTGATTTCTATAATATTGGACTTAAAGAGGCACAATCTTGACACCAATGGATGAACTTCCCCATGTGATCCATGGATGCATCAATATCTTAACAATATATGCTTTTTTGAAATAGTAGAGGCTATTTAGTTAGTGCTTCAGAAATATAAAGCTACAGCAGACTTACATATGGCATACATGCGCATTTCCATTCATATCTCTGCAGCACATGCATGTGTGTGTGTCTGTGTGCGTGTGTGTGTGTGTGTGTGTGTGTGTGTGTGTATACATACATATGTGCACAGTAAATGCACATAAATTCACAAATGCACATGTACATGCACACTCATATATATATATATATATATATATATATATATATATATATATATATATATATATACACATCCCTGCCTATGTCTCTATCATCTATCTATCCATCTATCTATCTGTCTATCTATCTATCTATCTATCTATCTATCTATCTATCTATCTATCTGTCTATCTGTCTATCTATCTATCTATCTATCTATCTATCTATCTATCTATCTATCTATCTGTCCTATGTTGATAGGTTGCTTCATCAAAGCAGAAATCATCACCTTTTTATATAAATTCCTGTTCTTAATTGCAGTATTGTGTAAGTTAAGTAGGTGGTAGAAGTAGAAAAAAATTTGTGCTTGTGTGTGCATGTGTGCATGTGGGTGTAAAGATGTTGTGTGTTTTCATACATTTCAATATAAAATGTATGGCATGAAGGCTATATGTGGTTAATGGCAGCATTAGTGCATATGTGAGTGTGTGTGTATATGCACACTAGAGAAATAGAGAGGGGCAGGGAGACAGAGTGGGAAATTGTGTTGAAATCTGCATGTCTGTGTGTCTTTGGTAAAGTCCTAATGTGAGATCAGTGTACATTGTGGTGACAGATATTTCTCTTTTTCTCCAATGTTATGTGATCTCATAATTACTATATATTATGTTGAGGATGAACGAGGGTGCATTCCCCTTTGTGGGGTTAACGGTTTTGCCAAAATTCAAGAACACTTAATTGTTATATTTTTTGTGACTTTGGTGATTATAAACACAAGTAGAGGGAAACACACCCACACACATACACAAGCACAGACATACACATATAAAAAGATAGATGTATCAATCTCACCATATTTTTACAAGGACACCAGTTTTGTCAGTGATTCTTATCTGTAGCATTGTTGAAGCTAAGATATCAGAAATGGCTGGAAGTGTATATCCTTGAAAGAAACATCATTAATTGCAAGTCTGCTTTCATATGTATCAGTGTAAAATACGGCAAGTGAAGGATATATGTGGGTAATGGTGTCATTAGTGTGTGTGTGTGTGTGTGTGTGTGTGTGTGTGTGTGTGTGTGTGTGTGTGTGTGTGTGTGTGTGTGTGTGTGTGTGTGTGTGTGTGTGTGTGTGTGTGTGTGTGTGTGTGTGTGTGTGTATGTGAGAGTGTGTGTGTATTTATGTGTTAGAAATTGTACTGAAATCAGTGTGTGTGTGTGTGAGTGTGTGTGTGTGTGTGTGTGTGTGTGTGTGTGTTTGAGTTTAACTGAAACGTGAATGCAAGTTCATTGTTTTAATGAGAGGTCAGTGGATATAGGGATTAAAAAATGTCTCTTTTTACCCACAGTTATGCAGTCTTATAATTAGTATGTAATTAGTTTCCAGCACATGCAGGTGCAGGGATGCCAGGGGACTTGATCTTCTTTTTTTTTTCCAGAATAAGGTATATTCATTGATCTTCTGTGATGATTATGGCTACAGTTGAAGCAGCTTCTGCTGATTTCACTCACACACACACACACACACACACACATACACACACACACACACACACACACACACACACACACACACACACACACACACACACACACACACACACACACACAAATGCTCATACTCAGTCTCTGAACATCTTTAATTACCCAGTACAAGTTCCAATACCTAAATATGCAGTTTCACTGAACAAAGTACAACAAGGGCCACATTCCTATACTGTTAAAAATATAAACTTCACACACCACAAAGAAAAAAATGCCCACATATGCACTCCACCACATTAAAAAAATAACACTGCTCACCTAAATCTACTCTTAGCAATGAAATTCATTATTTTTATAATGAAAAGATTAAAGAAAAAAATGAACAAGAAGAATAAATTACATTTAAAACAAAAGGTTACTGGCATCAACAACTGACTTAGCTTCTGGTGTCATTCAAAGAAGGTCAAATATATATCATCCTAGGACAATATGGTAGACAGTCTTAACAGCTTTTGTATGTTGGCTAAAAGTTTGTCCAGCGACACAGCATATTTTCTAGGCAACATCAATACTCAAAATTTTACGAAACAACAAATCAAAATATGGATAACATAAAGGTGTTGCAGATTTTATGTTAAAACCCTTCAAAAAATCCGCTCCTCTCCATAAAAGTAAAGCATTGATAACCCCAGAAAACACTGATGTATGCATCATTACAGAGACCTGGTTCAAAACCACCAAGAGCACTCTATTAGTGCAGGACTTCAATGCCTGCCGCATGTTCAGCCCACCATACAAGATGCACTCACTGAAGATATCAGTGTCTCCATATTTTTGAAAAAAGACTTCACTATCATAAAATTTAGACAAGATAACCTGGAACTCCTTCACAACTAACTTATCTTAACCAGACCCCTTATCACATCATGGCTTACTACGGGAACTTCTCTATATCCATATCAGCCCATATCTCTTACCTAACTAGAGTTGAGTCCCCATGTATTATGCCAAAAAACATTCTCCTACTGGACTTCAACTATCTCTCCATTAACTAGAAGACATATACATCCTCCAACATGTATATCCATAGATTTCTGGACTTCATTAATGCAAAGTCCCTAAAGTCTCTGTAACAGTTGTTCCATGCTGAATCATGAGGTCATAAAATTCTGGGCTTGGCTCTCACCAACATGAGACAGCTATGCTCCCCACCAGTTTTAACTCTCTCTCCCTTATTAAATCAGACCACAAACCAGTCACATTCATCTTAACACTGAATCTATAAATATCCTCTAATATTGAAGAATTACGCTAAGGCTAATCTTCTGAGACTGAGTGATGACCTGCTAAAGTTCAACATCCCCTTCCAACTCAATAACCCCACTGCTAATGCAAAATCATTTACTGTCAAATTCTTTCCAAATGTGAATGGTTGCCTAGATACATCTATCCCGCTCCAAGATAAATATAATGCCAAACTGAAAATTCAATCCCTGTAGTGGAACTCAAATATAAACAGTCTCTGTAAATAAATAAATAAATTAATAAATTATTATTAATAATAATAATAATAATAGTAATAATAATAATAATAATAATAATAATAATAATAATAATAATTGCAAATAAAAATAAATGTAACTCAAGATGCAAAAAAAAAAAAAAATTCTTGCTAAATTTAACTGGGAACTCCAGAGCAGATATTAGGTAAAAACTGCTACCCAGACAAGAAACAACCACAAAGCCTTCTTTAATTATGTGAGAACCTGACAAACAATATCAGCTATCTGCAGACCAAATGGTAAGTGCCATCACATGCTTGGACCCTGAGAGCGTTAACACTCTATCAGATGAGTTTAACTATAACGTATCCCTCCTCTCTCCTCTACATTTCCAGATCTTATACACACATCTACCCCACTCCCCACAAAAACAAGTTTTCAAAGCACTATCCAAGGCCAAGAATACTGCTTCTCTGAGGCCCAATAATACACCTGGGACCTTACTGGCCATATGGAAACAGGATCTGTCATTTTCCCTACAGAGGCTATTCAATATCTGACTCCAAACTGGCCATATACTGGATGAAAGAAGGACAGCAGCTGTCATCCCTTTCCACACAGGGGAAGCATCAATGGAGCCAGAAAATTATAGACCAGTAAGTCTGACCAGACTCATCTGTAAGGCTAGGATCATTGTGGAATTAATAAATATGGACCTAGGTAACTTAAAACTCTCAACAAAAGCCAGTTCAGATTTCTTAAGGGCAGATCATGCATTCTTAAACTGATTGATTTCTTTGTGAAAGTTACTGAAGCAATGGATGAAGGCAAGTTAATACACATTGTATATTTAGATCTTGAAAAGGTGTTTGGCACCATTCTACACTCAGGTATCATAGATGAACCATCCCAAATGAGTCACAAATAGAACCCAGGAAATTAGGGCAGGCAGCTCTATCAGCTCCAAAACATGTACTACCCATGGTGTACACCATGTTTCAGTCCTTGGATCATTCCTCTTTGGCATTTACTTTTGAGAGCTCAAAGCTACTGTTAAGGGTTTATGGCTTACCAAGTCTGCAGATGACTGTAAACTTGGTGACATCATAAATTCCCCAGAGGACAGCAAAATCCTTCAAGAGTGCCTTTCCCAAACTAATAACTAGAGTCAAAACCATGGACTAAAACTGAGTGCCAAAAATGTACAATAATATCCTTTAACAAACAAGAAGTCCTTTGTAACTATTACATTGACAATGTACCTCTGAAAATGGATCCAGTAGTTTAGGACCTGGGATACAATGCATACAACAGACTGACCTTTGATTTCAATGTATACGCTATTGTAAGGAATGTGTTTTCATTGTGCAGCTTATTACTGTGTGTGCAGCATCCAGGTCTAGTGCTGTGGTCCTTCCACTGTATTCTGTACTCATCAGGTTGATCACTGAGAATAATGTCACCTTTGGAATGTACCTGTCCATACATTTGACACAACTCAAAAGTCAGCAATACTTTCTTACTAAAAAAATCAAGGGCCTAAATCATAAAACCATGCAGGCCATCTCAAAGCGTTGTCCCTTTTGTCTGTGCCATACATGTTACTGAGCAGCAATCTCTGACTAGGGTACAGAGACTCAACAGACCTTGCCCTGTTAGACCTAATGCACATTAACAAGTCCAATGGGGCATAAACACTAACTCAAGGGATCTAAATCTCTTTTGCAACATAAATAGAACGTGTTGGTGGGATATATATTTATCGCAGAAAATAGCAATTCTTTGGAATTGTCTTCACCTCCACATAAAGCAAAATATTTCTCTTATAGTATTCAAATAAAATCTGGAAGAATGGATGTGAGATTCATCCCTTTGTTTACAGAGCTTTCAGATATCTTCAGTCTGCCAGTCAATTTCTAAAACCAGTGGTCATCAAAATGTTTAATATTAAGGAAAAGTTAAAAAACATAAAAGTGGCAACAGAGGGTAATGATTTTGTGCTGGACACTCACGAACTGCACTTTGAAAAACAATCCCAATGAAGTTGCTAACAAAGATGGAGTGTTTACTATAGCTTGATGCTTTAATTATAAAATTTACATCTACTGTTCCTTGAATTATACCACAGTGCTTTCTATAAAAAGTAAAACTTCAGTGGCCCGTTTCAATATTTCAGACTTGGTATTATTACTTTGAGAATAACTTCAATATTGGATGTAACTATCGCCATCACAGCCTAGTCAACATTTTCCTAACTTTTACAAGACACTAGGCAGACCTCTTATTACTGGGCTTAAAAAAATTGCTGCTGTCTGGAAACAAGTAACCCCCCCCCACACACTTATCCTTCTAGATAAAGTGGCACTGAAGCATGTCCACAATGGGTAAGAGTTCAGATAGCATCAGCAACAAGAAAGCTGCAGGTCAGGGTTCTTCTCTCCTTACTGCTAACTGGTATATGAAACTTAGTGAATGTTTAGAACAAAACATGATTATGACCTCAGAATGCATGCGGCAGCATGCGTCAAACAGAGTGCAAAGAAGAAACAAAGTTCATCATTTTTAATAGAAAGCAAAGAGTGAGTTAACAAATCTCAGAGGTTAAAATGATTTAAGTAGTAAGTACAGGACATGTTTAAAACTTTTAATCTTTTACTTCCTCCTCATAAGCATGACATTTATGGGATATGTCTGTCTGATGTCATAGAAAGTACCCAAACAGATGACTGGCGATGCTACCATGAATTAATTGTGAACTTGTATGTCTCCATTTTATGTGTGTGTGTGTGTGTATGTGTGTGTGTGTGTGTGTGTGTGTGTGTGTGTGTGTGTGTGTGTGTATGCCTGTGTGTGTGTGTGTGTGTGTGTGTGTGTGTGTGTGTGTGTGTGTGTGTGTGTGTGTGTGTGTGTGTGTGTGTGTATGCCTGTGTGTGTGTGTGTGTGTGTGTGTGTGTGTGTGTGTGTATGCCTGTGTGTGTGTGTGTGTGTGTGTGTGTGTGTGTGTGTGTGTGTGTGTGTGTGTGTGTGTGTGTGTGTGTGTGTGTGTGTGTGTATTTGCATTTGTTCATTTTCTTATTACTTTGCTTTGCAAGTGCCTTAGAAGTTTGGACTACTTTTTGCTGTTTACAGGAAACATATCTTCCTATGCTATCTCTAGTGTCATTATCTTTTTCGCTTTCTTTTCTTTCCTTTCCTGAGATGTATACCTCTGCATAATTATTTTTATTTTTATTCAGTTGTCTTTGTTTAAAAGTAAATGGTAAGAATACATAGTGCACTATCTGCCTGGTCCTTTGCTTAACTGTCAGTGGTAGGGGCCTTTATTCATTAGTGAAATGACTCAGAAATTGTTTCTTCATTAGTAAGCTAATATAATTTTCATTCATGAAATTAAAATTACATGTATATAACAAAGATTATTACTTAATCTTCAGGCTTCAGTCTAATGAGTTCATCCCACTCTTCAAAAATATGCTTCCCATTTTATACCACACGTACTGCAACCACAGCAGATCAGGCCACATGACATCAATTTATATGGGTTTTCCTATGTATCTTTCTAGTCCATCAAAGTTCAAAAATGGTATCCATCCAGTAATAATATGTAATAAGATGATATTTTATTGCCTTTCTGGATTCTGGTCTGGAGAGTTCAAACCATAATAAGGAGAAGCATATTGAGATTCAGAAGGTTTTATGCTAATGCTAAAGGTTATGAAACGTAGTAGACATCGGGATGTTCCTTTTGTCAGAATTCACAGACTGTTCTCACATTGCAAAGAAAAAATAATTGTTTACAGTCTTGCAAGGGAAGTCAGGGACATACACAACCTTTCTTGTCCTTTTACTGACCATGATGTAATAGTCCTTCTGTTGTCCAATCAGCTTAACAGAAAAAGGCATCAGTTGACATATGAACACTTTATTATTAAATGCAGTGAATCCAATGAATCTGTAAGTAAATTAATATACATTATTTTGAACTTAACTTTGATGGTAGACTACTTGCTGTGACATGGTGGCAGGTTTTTAAATGAAAATAAAATCTAAATGCACTACTAGTGAACGCTTTGTTCTACGTCTCTTATGATAACTGCAGCAGCTGCTACTGCTTTCTAGATGTGGATACCTAAGCATGCAATATATTATTGTTTATAGTATATAGGCAACATGCAAGTGATCTGTATTCAAATAAGAAAGGTAGAGTAGACATAGCTGAAGAAGGCTGCAATGAAGGATAGACATGGAATACTTGTGGAATTCTGCTTAAAACAGCAATGTGGAGAAAGGATGGGTACACATTTGGTTACTGGTGATAATTCACTCAGTGGGTGAGTAAAGATCAATAATGCTATTTGTCAGATGTGCCCAATGACACAGTGGGATAAATCACTGACCATACCCCAGATGAGCTGTGTTTGGCTAGATACATGGGCAGCTGAGGGACAAGACATTGGAAGATGGGAATGAATGCCCACCACCTGCTCATACATCCTAAGTAGTGTTTGGTTCATAGCACTGATGACACCTGCAGGATTATAGTTGCATTGCTGCAGTAATAAGACCTTAGCACACCCACACTACAAGCAGTGTGTAATTTGGTTGATAGGTTGCACATGCATGGACGTACATATGCACCTCCAGAAGAGATGTAGCAGAGCTCATGGGGCTGCTACACATGTGGGGGATTTCACATTCCCAAACACCTGATGCTCTCCTGTACCAGCTAATGAACAGGCTGGAGGGTGCTCTCCACAACAAGTAACAAATGGTTCAGTTGAGTGCAGAACAGGGAGCTATTAGGCCAATACAGCAGATGATAAAAAATAAATAATTAAAATAAAACATGTTTTTCACCAAATGTATCTGAAGTTATAGTCACTATCCCCTGACAAGGTATGCTTTTTCTAGCATGGGGAGTCCATTTAAATTTCCCAGTGCAAATTATAGCATTCCTAAATTGCTTTCAGCTCCACTCTCAGAAAGTGATAAAAAATCATCACTAGTGACTATCCCGTCTGCTAAAGCACCTGGACAGAAGGCATGGTATGCAGTTCTTTAGCATTAAAAAAGAATGATTTTTTTTAAGTATGCAGTTCTGCAAGGTACAACAAAACATTCTTGCCTTCAGTATATAATCAGGAAATGCTCTATCCTTTCATAATAAATTTCATTCACAGCTGTTTTGCCAAAACCTAGCAAAGGTGCATCTAAAGTGAAAAATTATCACCCAGTATTGCTAATCAATTCTAAGGCAAAGATAACAAACAAAAACATGGACTCTGATGTTTCAATCCCTTCATTCTCATTTTAATAACAGACATCAAGCCTTTGTTAATCATAAGTCAAGTACTTATTGCATACCGCTCAAATTCGTGGCACAAGAAATATGTTCAAAGCTAAACTAATGAGGGGACAATGGGCCACAATCAGGGATAGATTTCTCATTCTCTTCTTACATGATTAGAAAGTTGCTACAATAACAGCTTTTTTTTTTTTTTTTTTTTTTTGTAGCATGCATTTATTGAACGGTATGAAGTCCAAAACTAAAATGTCTGTCATTTATGTTCTAACTGTAGTCCTCAGTGGATTGCTAGAAAACCACCAATTATATGAGGAAAATAGCAAAACTATGAGGTGAACATCTGGACACTGTGGAAATCTGGATAATAGCACTGATTGCCTTAGTGCAGGCACTGAAAGCTTCATATAAGCCAATGATAGTGGGCTTAGAGAAAGCCATTGATTCCACAGTAAGTGGTTATCTGTAGCACTCTAGGCTACTTTTGGTTTCTTGATGAATAGTATAGGAGTAGTATAGAAACATTACTATAACCATAAGGCTACTGTATTTACTAGTGCTAATAATTCACTGTCCGTTAGCATATACTCTATCTTTAACTGCTGCCAACCACAACATTCTCTATTCAGTATTAAAGGTGCTTGTCAATGTCTTCTAAGATGTTGTCTCTGTTTTATTATATTCTTCACATCTTGTAGGAACAAGGGAATGTTAACTTTTATTTCTTTCTATAATAATACATTTACTTATCTGCACATGCATTGTAAACTATTACTGCAAAAAAGGAGTATCATTTAGAAATGTTATTCAAGTTTAAGGTAATAAAAAAATCCCATGTTTGTTTATTTTTGCTTTCTGAGAAAATATTCTTCTGCCAGCTAATCATCAGAATTGATCTGCCATCTGTTGACATTGTACTCAAACATGCCAGATAAATATCCTGGAAGAATTTTGACATATGAGTGTCATCTGCTGTATGTAAACATAATGCATACTGCCTGTATAACATGCACAGACCCTAGTAATGATGTCATCCTCATACAATACATACAATATATACATACTGTATACCAGTTCTAGGAGTGATGACACAAGCAGTTCAGTGATCCCTCCTTTTATGGCATTTTGTGGCTTTGATGTCCATATGGTTGGCTTCTACACTACAAACACGATTAAGTGCTACACTGAAGAAACCATGCACTTAGGTGTAGCTTTCCTAGGCTGAATTTGATAATTTTGCATGTTCTTCCATTTCAGCTGCATGAAGAAAAGCATACATAAAATATTATAGAAAGCAATCCTGCTCTGTATCACAGAAAGATACAGTCTGGGCTGTGACCTAGTTGTCCTAGGTTCAGTAAGCAATCCAAGAGTTACAGATGCAGATGGACAGGAATGATAAGGCAGTGCCACATCACTTCAGTGCTGGAGGTGGCTATATGTGCCAGAACGTCCACTTCAGACTGGAATCCCTCTATGAGATAGAGATCACATAGAAATGTGGTTGCTGGCAAATGTTCAGAGTTTACTGAGAAGGGATTTGTCCTCACAACTGCTCAGTTTATCATCATCACATAAATTCATAGCTATATATTTGGCTAACGATCACCAGGGCCTTTTTAAGCCTAACTATGCAATCCAACCCAATTTTGTCCCTATGGGTCATGGGCATTTATTAGGAGGGGCTATATTAGTTAAGTAGGCTCTAGAGGTTATGTGAAGGGAGGGTGTGTTCGTTTGGACACAGCTGTCTGCCATGGTCTATCAGAGACATGTGGTGAGAATCAGGGTGACTTTCCAATTTCTCATCAATTGGTCAAGTTTAGGTGTAAATAGGATTAGGAATCAACTTTGCTTCATGTGGATGGGGAGTAGGTTACAGAGCCCAAGGATCCTCTGAGACACCTAGCCATCTCATCAACATGTCTTATTTATGCCACAAGGAAAATTTAAATCCTTGGACTAGTAGATCTGATGCTGTTCATTTTGTGGATATACAAAAGGTTCATCAGAGTTGCATCTGGGGATGCCTTGTATGCCAGGCATAGATCACCTCTCAGTAAAATGCAGGAGACCAAGTATAGAGGTATGGGTTTTAAGGTGATCCATACAGGCCAAAGAGTTTATCCAGAATTGTCCTGGTAAGGAACCTATGTGGGTGTTCCAGCTGTTGCATATGTCTAGTCAGGTACATTCTGAAGGTTGCATTACACTCAATGATGGATCAGAAATGGGCTGAATAAAGTGGCACTATGACTTCCTTGGACTTGGGTGCCAGAGTGATTTTCTTGGCCACATGTTTGTCAAAGGCCAGATTACTGTCTAAATATGTTCCCAGATCCCTGACTACCAGATCAGCTCTTGGGGTGTCTTATCAGTGGAGTAGTTATCCTGTGTGGCAGTTTTCCCAAAAGGCACTATAATTCATTTCTTGGCATTGGGTTGTAGTTCTTGACTTTGGCCCCAGTTTTTTTGTCTATATTATACTTTCTTGTAAGATGTTTTTGTCACGGAGGGTGTCTATGAACTTGGTCAGCCAAAGGCCATGGGCAATAACCTTTATTTTTGAGTAGTTGATGATAAATAGGAACAGTTCCAGCATAGAGTGGTAAATGGTCTCTTACTGGTGGTGGTATCACCAGTCCTGAGTTCCTGTGTCCTCTCTATGAGCAAGCTAGAAAACCATCAAGTTGTGTAGGGGTTTATGCTCAGTTCAGTGAGTTTGTCAACTATACCTGAGTAGAATATTGTGCTGAACACCTTAGCCTGGTCGAGGTAGTTGATATGCACTGCTTTCTCCTCATCTATTGTCAATTGGTAACATTCCAAATAAGTTCACCAGGTTTAGTAGGCATTATCTTTCATTAACAAAGCCATACTGGATTGCTCCAGTGTCTAAAGGTTTCTAAACTCTTTGTTGATCATTTTCATGATAATTCATTCCATGGCTTTGCATATTGAACTAGTCAGACTAATAGGTCTGTAGTTTCTGGGGTCAGTTGATGGCCCACCCTTGTGTAGTGGACATCCAAATCCACTGGCGTGTATGTGGAAATGCTAAGGCTAAGCAGAAATAACTCTTATAGCAGCAGGAGTAATGACCTGTCATGACCAGCTCTCACCCCATGAGAATGAATGGGCTTGTCACTTCAGGTAGGTTGATAGATTGACAGGCAATGTGAGGAAAATGAATGTAAAAGTTAAGTACAAAAAATACTTTGAAGACCAACATTTGAGAAATCATCAGTGTCCTTCACAGATGTCTAAAGCATCTTGTTGCCAGGATGCAGATGGATTATTAGTTTTGTATCAGGGTTTTTATTCACTTATACATGACATTGACTCAGCCTTTTATGTGTGTTTCATCAGTTGTTGTTGCTTGGGCTGAGTTATTTATCATCTGTGTTGCAGTTTTTATTTGTTTGAATTGGATTCATTTGTCGCAGGCAGTTGGAGAGATAGCTGAAGGAGATGTGCCAGAGATTGAGCTTGATTACACTCCAGTGCAAGGTACCAACATTACAGTTGTTCAGAATCAAATTAGTGACTGTTTGAAGAGCTAGGCTAACCCCTTGCTTTAGAGGGGGCAGGTTGTTATCCGGGGGTAAGCCTGATATTGATAATAACATTGACTTTATGCAGTTAATACAGAAAGTGCATGCACTGGAATGTGATGTGTTCAAATTGAAGCGATTACAAATACAATGCTTTCACTTAGAGGCTTGCCTAGAATATAAAAATGGTCCCTAGAGGACTGAGAATTTTGAAAATGCCCAATTATGGTGACAAATATCCCCAGTTGTTAGCCAAGTGACAACAAATGAACCTGGACTTAAGTTTTAATTATTTGTGCTTACATATAGACTTTTCTTTACCAGAGAAAA
Source organism: Protopterus annectens (assembly GCF_019279795.1). Taxonomy (NCBI): domain Eukaryota; kingdom Metazoa; phylum Chordata; order Ceratodontiformes; family Protopteridae; genus Protopterus; species Protopterus annectens. The sequence continues at coordinate 1,072,808,049 of NC_056725.1, forward strand.
GTTTATTGACTGACAAAGTTGCAGCAGTACAGCAACATTTATATGAAGAGTTTCCAGCTGACTTAATTATGAAAAGATGGGAGGCCACATTGAATCTGTTATTCTATATGAGAAGAGGCTTATTCAAGCTAAATTTAAGAAGTTGGAATGGCACAGGAAGGATTTTGGTAATGGTCATGTTTTTGTGTGGCCAAGGTCTAATGATTTGGGTGTTGCAACGAGTACTAATGATAGAACAGCTACTATCAGTGCTACAGCTTCCCATTCTATTGACAATGGTTCAACAGTTTTTCTGATTCAGACGTTATGATGAATGCAACTAATACGTGCCCCCTTTTAGCTACTGAATTAGGAGCTAGAAGGAAAACTAATGCAACACAGCCATTTGAGGGCACTATAGCTTCTGCTACTATCTTAAATAGTGCCAATGTTCAAACAAAACCTGTAGTTGGCAACATACTGGTGCAGGCTGATAATGAAGGGGCATCTGATAATGCACAGGTGTTTCATTTGTTTCCCATTGTACTACAAGGGACAGTCGAACAAGAAGACCGAACAACAAGAAACCATTCACAGAGCAGAGGAAGACAGAAACGCAAGTTTCAGCAGGAAACAGGGAACCTGCACACATCGAGGAAAATGTGGCAGCAGAAGAACAAAGCTTAGTGTGGAATATTTTATTTAAAACTTTAATCTCCGATGAGTTATCTCTTCTTAAGAAAGGATTAGCGTTTATTCCCACACAACGATCTAGTGCTATTGACACAATTATTGACTTAAAAATGTTTGGCAGGTCCATCATGCTTAAACTTATGTTAAAGGGTGATAACGTTGTTAATTCCAATGTTTTTAAAAAACCTAATACTTTACAATTAATTAATCACCCCACGGTAGATGCATTTTGTAATATGTGTGCGATGGATTTTTACAATGTTAAAAATGATGTTAAAGGTTCAAATTGGGTGTAAATGAAAAAGAAGCATTGGAACATTTGCAAAGTGATAAGACTATTATTATCAAACCAGCAGACAAAGGCGGACTGGTTGTTGTCATGGACCGAGCCTTTTATATCGGGTCAATGTGTGACATGCTGAATAATACAAATACTTATAATTTGATTGATATGAGCACTGTCAACAGAATTATTCTGAGCATTAGAGAGTATTTATATGATATGTTGTTGTGTAGCAGTATTACGCCTGAATTGTTTAAATATTTTGTGACAGAAAAGCCAACTATTCTGAAGTTGCATGGGCTTCCCAAAGTTCACAGGTGTACTGAGCCACTCTTCATTTACATTGACAATAGTTTAAGACCAGTTCTCAATGGTAACAAATACATTTTGAGAAATTCAAAACAATTTTTACAAGAGTTATATATATTTATAGAACAAGAGCAGAAGTTGATGGATGGGTGGCTATTAGTTACAATGGACATTTGCTCATTGTTCACGTTATACCCAATTTGATAGGCATAGATATGGTGCATGAATGTTTATTACAACATAGATCACAAGTTAGTCTGAATATTGATTTGGTTTGTTCTCTTTTGGAGATTGTGCTCGAAAACAATGTATTTATGTTTGATTAATAGCTGTATTTGCAAAGTGAAGGGGTCACCATGGGTATTTCCATGGCGAACAGCTATGCGAATTTAGTCATGGCCCAATGGGAAAACAACACTTTTTTGAATTTGGATACAGGATGACATGTGCTCTTTTATAGAGGTTTTGTAGATGACCTTTTTTATTATGCGATAGCAATAGGATTGATTTGGAGTCATTTGTAGAATACATTAGCAAATGCACATCTTTTTTAAGAATTGAAGTGAAAGTAGCGGTTAATGAATTGGACGTTCTGAATGTCAAGGTTTTTAGAAAACCCTGTTGGTCATTTAGCACCACACACCACCACAAGGGGGGCACAAAAAATAATCTATTGCATAAAAGAAGTATGCACTCAGGACACATTTTTAGGAACATTATCAAAGGGCAGGGCATGCAAATGTCCAGGTTGAATCCTGAACACACGATTTTTGAGGCAGTTTTGACTGCCTTGAAGAATAGGCTTCAAGAGATAGGCTATAACAGATGAGAAGTGGAAAACACTCTTAATAACATTGCTGTTTTACTCACTACAACAGCTAAGCCCTATTTTGCAGGGGGCAATGTTGACACGACTACACCAATTATTGAACACAATGCTGTGCATATGCCATTGTATTATAGCAGTAACGTTAATAGATTTACAGATATAGTCAAGAAGTATTGGCCCATACTCACTAACCAAACTGAAATTAGAAAAATAGTGGGTGATCATCTAGGGTTTTCATTTAAGAACAAGAGGTCCCTAAGGAACATGTTGTGTTATCAGGATGACAAGAGACTGGATGCTGTTTGTACATATGCTACTACAGTACTTTGCAACAACTCCAGATTTTGTAGCTATATAGATACATCAGGCACTTTTACACATCCAGACACTGGGAAAACCTTTACTTTTAAGATTAAAGCAAACTGCAATTCTGTAGATTTAGTATATTTAGCAGTTTGCCAAGTATGTTATTGTTTTTACATAGGTAAAACCAATCTGCGGTTGAGGGAGCGCATTTGAGAGCACATTTATGGCATCTCTAATGGGTCTGACAACAATGGATTAGCTAAACATACTGTCCAGTTTGGAGCTACACACAAATTTAAAGTTTATGGTTATACAGAAAATGTATTTTAGTAATAGGGGTGGTGACACTGAGAATCAGACCAAAGAGCAGGAAGTTAGATGGATGTTGAGACTGCAAGCTGACAGGGGTAGAGACGTATATGAGAAAACATCATTAAAGCCATTTTTGAAGCTTAGGCATCTTTTTAGGTGAATATGGCTGCTTTTAAATATTTTTTGCATTTTTTACAATGTTTCTGTGGTTATGTTTTAATACTTGTTATGAAAATTTTCATAGGTACAATATTTAAGTAGTAATTGTTGGTCAGACTGAATATGATGTGTTTTGCATATGCACTTTATGTATGTATACTACTTTATTAATGATGAGATTGCTGATTGGTTATAGGTTTTTACCTTTACTATTTAAGCTAGGATCCAATGTCTGTTAATTATGTCTGATGAAGCAGTGGATACACTGCGAAAGCGTTAACATATTAAAGGACTTTAATTTTATTTCAAGTTATCAGCGGTTTTATTCACTTATACATCACATTGACTCAGCCTTGTATGTGTGTTTTATCAGTTGCTGTTGCTTGGGCTGAGTTATTTATCATCTCTGATGCAGTTTTTATTTGTTTGAATGGCGTTAATTAGACCACAAGCCCATCAGCATTGCCTATGCCTCAGATCAGGCATTCTTTTTCACTGACAGTTCGGTATTCTATTTCACTGTCAGTGCACCTGACTTTGCAATGTCTTATGAGTGAAACAAAGCCCTGTTTGATACAGAAATGCACTCAGTGTTGTACTTGATAACCTCTACGGTGACCTAGTGCGCACCTTTGCAGCTATATGGATAAACCTCTTCAAATTTAAATGCTTCTTAAAAATCATGGATCCTTTCTGGACATTTTTAACTACATTTATTTCATTAGCTCTGTCATCACTGTACTTTGATTTCTGTTATTTATATTATGATCTGATAAAATAGGGTCTATGAATCAGGAACAGTATTTTGACATCCTGTTCTGCTTGTAAGTGTACATTGATTGTACAGAATTGAATATCTTATATTATCTGCACTAATCCATGTTTATCTCAAGTGAGCAGTACTTTCCATATTTTTAAGGATGTCACGCATTCTGCAGAATAGAAAATAACCATATGTTTCATGTAGCAAACTTGTATATTCCACCACATTTTTATTGTTTCTTTTCTAAAGGAGCACACAGTATATGACACCACATTATTCAGTTTTTGTACAGCTTGGAATAAATGCAAATTAGATCAGTTAATTTTGACAGTTCATTTAATGAAACAGATGGCCACATTTAGAAATGTCTTCACATCACTCTGTCATCTGTTTCTTTCATATTTTAACAGACTTCTTTGTAAAGATGTCCCTGTGATCAATTTTTTGCTACTGAAGTATTAAGTATGTATCTAATTTTGGCTGATTATAGTGTAGTCCACAGTGGCTAATAGGTTGTCTTTATAGTTATTTAGCACAGGTAGCAATCTGCTATATGAAAAGTAGACTATTTAAAAACTTTTCTCCTGTTTTACTTTTTAAAATTCCACCCAAGACAAAATGATAATAAATATTGAATGCCACTGTATTTCTTAATCCTGCATATTTCGATGACAGCATAATTTTTATGAAAAAAGTTAAAATTTTAGTTTATTTCCTCTTCAGTTACTAAACGATATGATGTACTTTGTATAATTTTGATAACAATGGAAAAATAATTTGTGTTAAAGAAGCAAATTGCCAAGGCAAACTAGCATATGTTTTTGTAAATAGCAAATGTATGGACTTTTTTATTCCAAATATTGAAATGTAACTTGATATTTGAGATACTAGGGTTCTTCATTAACTCACTTCTTTGTAACAGCACTTAAATTACTTACAAAATGCATTTAATATTTATTGTATTAGAAAGAACAGAGTTACACTGAAACCAAAGAAAGTAAAGAGTTAGAAGATTCGATTAACTACGCTTTCAAAGATATAGAGTGTGTTCCTGCATGTGGTATCTCTTCAACGACAGGCTCATTGGCCTTCCACCCATGTCATTTCAAGCACATAACACATCTAGTTACCCATCAGAACACAAAATCTCCTTGTAATTAATAGTTCCTTTGTTTGCATGTGTCCAGGTAGTACTGCATGAGTTATAGTATGCATGTTAATGCAATGGATTCCACTTTCAAGAGAATGATTAAAGAAGAGCATCACATGAGAACAAAGAAAAAAGTCCAGCATATTCTAGTGTGTTGTAACCATACTACGTCAATGAGACTAAAGATGAAAAGGAAAGTGTAAAAGAATTCCCTGATGACTCACTTTTTTATCCTTAATACCACTGCCTGCTCACATTGTATAAGTAAATTTAAAAAAAAATGTCACTTCCAATACAAGAATGTTACTATTGTGTCATAATCCTTTATTCATGCTAATCAGGAAGTTTGGTAAAAAAAAATAAGAAGTGATAATATCAGTGCAATATTATTCAGCTAGGCATATATGACAAAGAGTGATTCACAATGACAAGTTACTAAACTTGCCAGTGGATGAAATGTCATTTAGAAATGTATACTGCTGAGTGCAAAAAGGACAAAGATACATATGTTACGCATCTAGAGCACTTTAGTTTCTGCACGCATTAGACAGGATTTTATTGTAATTCAGAAAAGTTAGAAGAACACCATTGATTATAAATCAAAAATGAATGTCAGAAGATAGAACTTATTTGCAAGCAAGTTACAATACATTTACAGGTAAATACTAGGCTATCAGTTTGCATATTATTATATGCCTAGCCAATAACCAGAGATCAGAATCAAACGCTATACCTTATAATGTGAGATTAAGGTCTTAGCCATTATGCCAAGGTGCTAAAAGGGTGAAGGGACACTATAAATACCTGAAGCTTTATAACTCAAGAACTCTTCTAAGCCTTATAGCAATTAAATACTGATACAGCTCCTGAGACACCAGCTTGATGTTAATTCTCTATAAAGACATAGATTAATATGAATAAATTCTATGTATATACCTTGAAGAATAACTTGCAGAAATCACTGGATACACCACTAAAACAGAAACCATTCTCCAATATTTGACCAGTGATTCTGCCATATAATTGTCTCCCTGTCTGTGTAGAAATCAATGAATCTCAACAACTAATAAAGATCTTCGTAAGGCAGACTTGTTTTTTTTTTTTTTCTGTTCAGTAGAAGAAGATATCATTGAATGCAGCAAAGTATCTCTACATCAAGGATTTGAGGCTGATATTTGTACATATCTGAGGTTTATAAAGAATGCAAATCAGAGACGAGGACCATAAAGTGATGTGGAAATTAGTCCCCTGTTTTGTAACAAATGTCAAGTAGGAATAATTCTTAAGGGGGTTGTAGAGGCTGTAGCTCTCTCTATTGGGACCAAGACAGATTTACACACCACAGAAAAAGGCTGTTGAAACCTTGATTTGATTCCATGGAAGTTTATGGAAAGAAACGGTTTTAGAACTGGATGGTTCACAATCCAAGTAAATTCAGTAACTGCTGTATGTCAGATGAAAACAAAAATAATAACAAACTAAAACAAAATAAGATGAAAATCCACATTTGTTCACATAATACCATTTACATATCCTTATTTGTTTAAGACTAGTAAACAGAAAAGCCAAAGATTAAAGACTAGCTAAAACCAACTATATTGTGTAATTGTCACAGTAGTCTTTGTCACTTACAAAAAGAACAGCAAGTCTCAGATGTGAAATGTGCTGGAATGGTTAAACCAGATAACCCACAGTAAACACTGACCGATATAAGAATGACAACAAATTATACAAGATTTGACTTGACAAAGAAGGTGGCTTATAGTCTCGAGTGACACAAGAGAACATGTCCATTTTCAGCCTTCAGTAGATAACATAGTTAGGGACATGCCATTATTAGTATACTTTGCAAAGATCTCAAAATATCAGATTAAAAAGTGGTTTCCCAGCTAGCAATTGTCACTGGTCCTGTGATGAAGAAACTCTAACAAGAAATTTTAAGCATGATGTGTATGCAATAACAAGCCTCTTTATATGTCAGACTTTTCTGGCCATTGTAATAGTAGTGTAAACATGATAAAATAGTTCCTGTAAAAAAATCTGGACACCCACTAGGAGCAACAATGTTTTAAAAGGTCATACTCCACATATTGACCAAAGCATTGAAAAAACTTGTTACAATCAACTGCTGCAGCACATCATAAGGAATCTGTTAATTGTTTAGCACAGAATGATTTCAAGAATAAAATGACAACATTGTACAACTGGTTACAGGTTTATCAAGTGATTTTATTAAGAGATTGACAAAGGCCAGCTAACAAATGCGACCTCTACTCTACAGACTTAAAGTCCTCAGGTCAGTAAACCCTAACCATCCCTTCAAAGTTGTCCAGGCAGCTACCTACTTACCCAGTTAACAAATAATAAATATATACATTGTTCCTTTATCAGGCTTTAAGTCTGCTTTTTTCAAACAGTATCAAACATTTTTTTTATTTATTTTTATTTTTATTTTTTTTCATTTTTATTTTACATTTGTTGACCGGGCTAGTCTGGCTGGATACATGTCCATTTTCAGCAGAGGCCTGAGGAGAAAAGCTCCACTATATACTAGTAACTTACAATAAACAAAAAGCACAGGAATATACAAACATATGAGCAAATAAAGAAATGTTCTCATGTACTATAATAACAATACAGAAGCACTTTAACAAAAACTAAAAAATAGTGAGGAATCATTATCCCATAATATTTGCAAGAGTAGGACTGTTAAAAAGCGAAAAAGAGAGAAAATAGTAACACGTAAAGAGTCTATAAATATTTACACTATTAACAAATTAAGATAAACATTTTGTGCCAGGGCACTAGTTGTAAGATAGAGATTTGCACAGTAGGTATCAGCATCTAGGTTTAAATAAAAGGAGAGATGACAGGTTGCAGTAATATATCAAGTATAAGGAGAAAAGATAGTATAGGAAAATTAATAAGTAGGTGGGACGCTAGGTGCACTACACTGGAGGGGTAGAAGTAGTGTTAGAGGCAAGTAGAAGTAGAGCAGTTATTCAGTGCTTCTGTAGAACCCTACTGATATCTACATTGCTTACTGTACTTAAAATTCATTGTTGCACTTTAATCCATGTTAAGTAACAGTGCAGAAGTTGTGTTTGGAAAATGGAGCCCCAAGTAAGAACAAAATTACTGTGCAAGCAGTCATGAAACATAGTATACATTTGCAACAACTTTATTTAATTTAGATCTTTCATCTCAAAGGCTTTTACATAATCATAAATATGAAACCACGCCGAGAGACAAAGAGAGACTTTGGAAGTGTTTAAGTATTGATTCTTTCTTGTTGTATTCCTGAAACGCTAATTCCACCGAAAACGCTGTTATTCAGTGCTTCTGTGGAACCCTACTGATATCTCCATTGCTTACTGTACTTAAAATTCATTGTTGCACTTTAAAAAGTTACTGTTTGTCATTTTTGCTTGTATATCTGTAACATAGTTGTAGGCTACACACTCAAGTGCGCTAGCCTCCTCTGCGTATTTAGAGTTATTTAAGTTGCTGCATTTCTGTTATCTGTGAAAAAAGAAAAAATACAAAAAAATAATCTCCCTGCTTTCCCCCCTTTCTGTACTAGTCTAGTCTGGTTTTCAGGCATTGCTGAATCCAGGACTGTGGTTAAGGTTCCTGTGTTGTCCATATCATACTTGAATAGTTAGGTGGCTTCCTTGTTCACTGTGAGAGAGGGAACTCTGAGCAGCCTATCTGTCCCTGTACGAGTGGTCCCAGCCCAGCAACTTGTAGCTCATTGGCCATATTGGGCTAATTTCTATCCTTTTGTTCTCCCTGGTATAAAAATCGCTTAGCGCGGCTTTGCGCGATTTTTCACATCGGGCAGCGCTGGTTAATCGGGTTTAAATTATTCCTGGCTCCACAAAGTCTACTCTTCACTTTTTCACTTGGAACTGCTCTAACTCTCAAATTAAACACTCTATTCTAAATCTAAAACCCTGCACTTGCTCATATAAGCAATTTCTATAAGTTAAGCACTAATAATCTCAATAAGCACTACATCCTCATATACTCCCCTTGAGTACTTTATCCCCTATGGGTCCTATCTGATTCAGTTGCAAAGGAGTTCCCTGTACTATTCTAGCATGTCCAAAGGTCCCTTACTGGTTTCCTCTCCAGTCCAGCTGGTGAATCTGGGAATCTTGAGGCAATGTTACAACTGCCTCATGTACACAGACAACCTCTCCTCCTCCCAACAAGTACACATATTTGTGAGAGATGCAACCATATAGCCAAACTGGAGGCTGAGCTCTCTTGACTCAGTACTAGCGTAACCAGTCAGGAGGGGAAGGTAACCACACACACCACAAATCCAGTCTCACATAGTCCTACCACAACTGCAGACCAAACACATAAACACACAAAAACATACTTGGAGGCTCTAAATAAAAATCTGCCAAAAGAGCAGAGACCTCCAAAGCAGACACCCAAGCGACCGAGACCCCAAAACAAAGCACAGGCAACACATAGCTCACAAAGTCAGTGTGCCAAACAGCCACAGCCCTTAAGGCTCAACAACATACTTGATACACTTGTAATAGGTGACTCTATAGTCAGACACACTGATGTCCTGCTCACCAGGCTGAACAAAGAAAAGGTCACAGTGAGCTGCCTGTCGGGCGCTAGAATCCACCACATAACACAAGCACTCAGGTCACTCCAAAGCAAGTGCAAATATGTCTCAGTCAGTGTCCATGCTGGTGTGAATGACCTGAGACGTACCTCCCTGGACTACATGAAAAGAGACATAGAGGAGCTCTCTGATCATGTAGCCCAGGCCGGTATGACCCTGACCTTGAGCAGCATCTTACCCTCACCAAGAATGATGCCTCAGTATAAAGACAAAATGATCAATTTCAACAACTGGCTTAAGTATTGGTGTCATTCAAAGGGGATCCAGTATCTGTCTGCCTGGGATGACATGCTCGACAAGCCACGTTGCTTCGCAAGGGATGACTTGCACCTGTCACCCCTGGGCTTTCTGATATTGGCAAAGGCTCTTGCCACCCCCATAGTGCCTTTTTTAGGCAAGGCTCAAAAGACAAACCCACCTCCTTAGACAACACAAGTAGAAAGAAACTAAGGGTAATGCTGCTCAACGCCAGAAGTCTAAACCTCAAGATGCACGCTCTCGAAGCCCTCCTCAGTATGGAGAACATCGATGTCTGTGCAGTGACAGAAACCTGGTTCAAGGCTCCCGAGAACACCCCAGCACTACCAGGTTATACCTCATATCATGCTTTTTGGCCCCAAAACTCAGACTGAACCACAAAAGGAGGGGGAGTATCCATATTCATCAAGGACACCCACACCTCCAGGTTAGTGGCATTGCACAAAGCATTGGAGACCATCCATGTGCAACTAACAGTGGGCAAAACTGCCTTTCAGTTTATAGCATGCTACAGACCACCCTCTCAAACTCAAGAACCCCACTCAGCCTTCCTGAAGACACTGGAGAATATGAAGGTCTCTCCAAACACCATCATATTGGGGGACTTCAACTATCCAAACATAGACTGGGAGCATTACTCAAGCCCCAACACCTTAGCCCAGAGGTTCCTAGAATTCATAAACTCAAATGCTATGGAACAATTGGTCATCACTCCCACAAGAGGGGAAAACATACTAGATCTGATCATCACCAACATGGGAACACAATGTTCCATACCAGAAGTATACCCCTCATTGGTAAGATCGGACCATAAATTAATCTCACTAGAAATCCACATCCCGCCCCCACCCCAAGCACAAAAGACCTCAGTGAAGAACTTCTCAAAAGCTAACTTCACACTTCTTAAAACCAAAGTGGAATCCTTCAAGGACCCCAGGCCAGTGGAAACCACGGCCCTATCTGCTGAATCCTTTATAAACACATTCTATGGACACCTTCAGGAATGCATGGATCATGAAATCCCAAATAAAACCAAGACCCATTCCCCCAAAGGCAGGCATCCTGTCTGGTGGACCCCAGCCATAAATAAGCTATACAACAGAAGGAGGAAGCTACTACATGATAGAGCAAAATCCCACGCACTAGCAAAAAACTATGATCACTCATATAAACATCTAAGGGCACTTTCAAGAGAAAAATTGCACAAGTAACAAAAGATAATCATAAGGCTTTCTTTAGTTATGTTAGAAACCTGGGTGTCAACTCTCAGATATGCTCAGAGTTACTCCATAATAACAATAAATAAACTGAACCCTCAGACATTGCCAACATCCTGGCAGACAGGTTCAGTGCAAACTCCCCCCCCCCAAAAGGACAAATATCTATCCCAGCAGAGTGTTGCCTCCCTGACATCTTAGATGCCCAGGTGAGAGCCTCCCTCTCCAAACCAAAAAATACAGCAACAATGGGACCGGATGGTGTCCTGGGCTGGGTGCTACATGAACTCCAAGTAGAGCTATACCCTCATATAAAGCTGCTATTCAGTCTTAGCCTTACTACAGGATATGTACCCAAAGAATGGCGTACAGCAACAGTAGTCCCACTCCACAAAGGAGGCACCTCTACGGACCCTGGAAACTACCGCCCCATAAGCCTGACTAGCCTGGTCTGCAAAGCTATGGAGAGGATCATTATGGAGCTCATAAACAAAGACATTGGGAACCTACAGACACTGGATCCTACCCAATTCAGCTTTGTCAAGGGCAGATCCTGCCTCCTGAATCTGGTAGATTTCTTTGAAACAGTCACCAAGGCCATTGATGAAGGTAAGGTGGTCCACACAGCCTACCTAGACCTCGCAAAAGCCTTTGACACAATACCCCACTCGGACATCATAGACAAACTCTCCAGCCTAAATATAAACCCCTATGTCATAAGATGGGTTGCAAACTGGCTCAAGGACAGAACCCACATGGTCAGAATTGCTGGAGCCAACCAGTTACAAGTGGCGTCCCACAGGGCTCAGTCCTGGGACCTCTCTTATTCGGAATATATTTTTCTGAGGTACAGGCTAACACAGGAGGACTGTGGCTGACCAAGTTCGCAGATGACTGCAAACTGGGCACCATAATTGACTCTCCAGCTGACACAAGCATCCTCCAAAAGGGTCTCATAGAGACGGATAACTGGTGCCAGAGCCATGGCCTAAAACTAAACGCCAAAAAGTGTATAGTTATACCCTTTGGCAAAAACAAAGTGCCTACAAATTACCACATAGGAGGTAATCCATTAAGTACAGAAGAAGTAATTAAAGACCTGGGGACCCAAGTTGATAGTAACCTCTCCTTTGACAACCACATTGCCAAAGTGGTTAGGAAGACTTTCTATATAGCCCACCTTATCATGAAAGGATTCACATCTAGATCAAGGGAGGTCATTGTGCCCCTTTACTCATCCCTCATCAGGCCCATAATTGAGTACAATGCCCCGTTTGGGATGTACCTTACCCGACACCTGAAGCAACTAGAAAGACCCCAAAAGTACCTCACTAAGAGGATAAAGGGACTCGAACAGATACCATATGCTGCTCGGCTAAAGAAACTCCAGCTCTACTCAGTTGCATACCACCTACTCAGAGGCGATCTATGCCTGATGTACAAAGCCATGTCCAACCCTGAATTAATGGACATGCTCCACCTCAGAAAATCCAAATCCCTTAGAGCTACGCGATCGAGTGATTTGAACCTCAGCACAGAAATAAATAGGACATGCTGGAGGGACAGATTCATAAGCCAGAGGCTCCCTTCACTCTGAAATAGAATCCCAGTCCATGTTAGGCAGAGCCCCTCACTGACTCTCTTCAAGAAAAATCTTGACGAGTGGATGGGAGATCGTAGGTTTACCCCGGGGATCACTTCTGTGTCACTACTAGACAGAGGCACAGTAAACACAACCTTAAAAAGGGCACAGTAAATTTATTCCAAGGGGTGGTGAAAGCCAAACACACTCTGGCTAGGCTTGTAAATGCCCTAGGGCAGATAGCCTAGTATGAACCTATGAACCTATGAACAGCAATAAATATAGTGCAACAATCAATCAAATTTCAAAAAAAAAAAAAAAAACAATCATGATAACTTAAATCCTTACCCATATATACAGTATGTTATAATTGTTTTTAAGATTGAAAGTTAACTAATTTTTATGTAATGTAATCAAAAGTATAAAATGAAAAACAATCAGAAATAAATCATGGAAACAAGGGCAGGATTTGACTAGGCTTGTAAGGGCCCTAGGGCCATTAGTCTACTAACGTCCTATGATCCTATGAATGTGTAACTTATGTTTGACCATCAAGGCATCATATTCTTGCAGCCCTCAGCATTAAAACACTGTTATCTGAAGCAGGATTATTATTAAGCAGCAGTGGTTTTGGAGACACTGGTATGCATGATAGATAAATAACAGCTATGTTATACATAAGAAATACAACAACCAGTGTGTTGAATATGAGTGTAGGAGGAAGTAAACACTTTTATTTTTTGTAGAGAAGTGAAAAGGATCTTAGATATATGGATCTCCAATGTTCTCTATTATCAAGGACAGAGGAAAATAGTAGAATAGCTAAGTGAATGAGGAGAAACTTTGTTGAGGGTACAAATTTCAGTGATTAGGAGGTAGTTATTTTGTTATGGATGGAAATTGTTGCACCAAAGTTGGAGTATTTTGTGGTCTTGCAGGGAATAAAAGCTGGACAAAGAATAGTGAGACCACAAGGTGTTAAGGGAGGGGAAGATTAAAACACTTTAAAAAGATGGGAACACCTGAATTAAGGAGACAGAGGTCTGACATGAGAGGGAACTATAAGGTAATTAGAAGAACAAGAAAGAAAAGAGTTGAGCTGAAGCATGGGATACTGGGTTTAGGGAATTAGAAACACATTCACTTAATGAGGTTAATGTGCTCTGTTGGGGAAGAACCCATCATCATGTTGCTTGTAGTGCCATGAGAGCTGCTGCACTTTTAATGACAGATCCACTTGGAGCCGATATTTTCAGTTATTGTTTATGATTTCACACTTACTTAGCAGGTCGAAGAAATTGTATAAATAATTCCTAACTGTTTCTTCTATATTAGGCCCATGGTCATCAGAATGAGAACACTAGTTTAAGACAAGCCATGTGGAGGTTCTTTGTTTACTCAAAGGGTGGTAGGGTCATAGAGTGGATTCCTAACTGGGTACTATACTCTATTACCACTGGCTTTTTTCAGATACAAGTGCGATATGGGTAATACGAGAGGGAATGGTTGGGATGGGGGTTGTGGTGGAGAGGGTTTGGTGTGTGTTAGTCTCTCAACATTGTAATATAAGATGCCTCTATTTGTCATTATTGTATATGCAAATATGTATGAATTTGCAAATATCTTCCACACTTTCCTGTATCGCTGTTCAGAGTGATAAATTAAAAGGGTGGTGTAAATCACCAAGTGAAAGTGATGAGCTCTAATGACCTTTTCCATATTGTTGGGTAGAGCTCATGTTTCAAGATTGTTGTGTTTCCTGGACCATGTTGAAATGCTATACATCAACAGCTAAACTCCGAAACGGTAAAGCTGAGAACGGCCACCTAAGCGAATTTTTTTCTCAGGGAAAAATTTCATTTGGCAGTTACAGAGAATTTGCCCTTTCCTTGATGTGGAGTGATCTTGGAGTTAATATATTTAGTTGGGGGATATGGGATGCAAAGCACCCCAGTTAATTAGAGTTTAACTTTTTTTGTGGTATTCGTCGGCCAAGTGAATTTTTTCCCTGGGGAAAAAAATTGCTTAGGTGGCTGTTCGCAGTTTTGCCGTTTCAGAGTTTAGCTTTCAATGTTTTGCTTTGTGACTAGCTAAACTTTCATGGAGATAATAGGGAAGCTACCACACCTATGGATCCTGGGGTAGCAGAATCCTATCCACCTTCAATCCAATGCCTGTGGATAAAGAAGACAATTGGCTGGATAGAATGAGTAAGAAACTTATTTTCTTCCTCCATTCTAGCCTTTAGAATCCTTAATTACCAGGGCTACATGCAGGAGTTTGTATTAAGATGTGCTTATATCTTGAGTGAGTTCTTTGCTTTCTTGCCTACTGAAGGTTGTTCTGTAAGAAATCATATTGTTCCTAACCTATTTCTGGTATCTAAAGATGCCTGAAAAGAATGTATGATTATGCTGCTATTGTTTCTAGGGCCTCTGCTTCAGCTACAAGTCTTGAGATTTGTCTAGCTATGTAATCAAAAGTATTCAGTTTTCAGATAAGTTAGGTCAGACATTTTGACTTCCTCCCTTGATGCAAAAAGTTTTATTTGCCCATTTGCTTTGCAGGTCCTCAAGCAGTAGGATGAAAGGGGTGAATTAATGCAGGGATTGTCTAGAATTTTTCATGTCCCCAGGTACTTCCCTTCCAAATCCTCTACTCCTTTAAAAAGACCAAACAAACAAGGGGCTGGGGTTACCTAATCTCAGAAAAGTACCCAAGAATATGTAGCAAGAGGGTATTAAAACCAACCCCAAAAAACAAGAGCTTTCTTAAAAAATGGTCAACCAGTAGCAGCTAAATGACTATTCTGGGAACATGGTCACCCTTCTTCTCTCTCCTGCTCCAGCATCATTCCCCTTTTACAAAATCTGACTCTCAAGGCCCCTATTTGGCATCAGATTCCAAAAAAGGAATTTAAGGGGATCCAGTGAGATTAAAAGTGGCAATGGATAGAATCCCCCTTTCAGGGGTATTCCCCTTACCCTCTCTTTCTGTCTCTCTCCCTTTCTAGTAAACAGAGTTTTTTCCCACTCTAGCACATGTTGGAAGCAGGAGTCATAGAACATGTTTCTAGCAAACACATAGGAAAGGGCTTCAATTTCATAATGTTTCTGCTCCCTAAAAAGTATCATGTTTAGAGACCGGTATTGGATCTCTCCTTTCTTGATCGTTTTGGGAAAGATCCAAAATCCTAGATGGTGACCATCCAATTTGTGTTAGCACTACTCCCAAACTTCTGTGTTATGGTAACATTAGACCTAAAGGATGCTTAACATCACATTCCCATAGCATACAGATTCAATACAAAGCCAAGTCTGACCTAGCTCTGTTCGAAATGCTACAGCTAAAGAAATTCCAATCCCTCCACACCACACGCTCCAGTGACCTCAACCTCATTACCACAATCAACAGAATGTGCTGGAGGGACAGGTTCATAACCCAGAGACTGCCCATGCTAAAGAATAGACTTCCCATGCATGTCAATCAGAGCACCTCACTGGCCCTCTTCAAGAAAAATCTTGATGAGTGGATGGAAAATAGAAACTTCACCCTGGGGATCACTCCAGTGGCTCTACTCAACAGAGAACTGGGAACTAAGGTCAGATGGCACGATGCCAGGGTAATCCTACAGGCTAGGCTTGTAAAGGCTCCAGGGCCATTAGCTTAGTACACACTTATGAACCTATGAACCTAATAGACACCCAAAAGTTTGTATATCTGGATCACAATATCAGTTAAATGCATTACCAATTGGCTGTCTATTGCACCCAGAGTGTTTACAAGGTGTCGGGCCCTAGTGGTGGCCCACTGCAGACTGCAGGATATCTACATGTTTTCTTATTTAGACAACTTGTTAATCTGTGCAGAATCTTTGCCCACAGGCAAGAAGTCCTTAACAAGGGTTACTTGTCTCCTTATTCATCTGAGATTCCAGATAAGTTAGCAAAACTCCTCTCTTAATCCATTAAACAGGATTGTGTTTATAGGGTGCCTTATAGACACAGTCGTGCAAAAGGCATTTCAACCTCAACAAAAGTTAGATTTTTATCAGGAAGTATTCCTGAGCTTTTCTTGTAATTTCCAAGCTTCTGACAGGGTATTACTCATCATATTGGTCTTGTGGCCTCAATGATCTCCATGGTACCACTTGCAAGGCTACATATCAGTAAGAGTCAGTGGTACCTCAAAACATGTGAACCCAACCTTCTCAACCCCTAGAATGCCACATTCCAGTTTTGTACTTTGCAAAGTCAGAACTGCAGTGGTGGAGGTATCAGATAGCTCTCAATCTCCCGACTCGCTGATTCTCAACCAAACCTAGCACAATCAGTACAGACAGACTCCTCAGATATTGTTTAGGGAGCAGTTTCAAGGTGTAGGGGTGGAGTAAATGTGTAAGGACTAAGGGACAACTCAGACAAATCAAAGCTTATCAACATCAATGAAATGTGATAAAGGCTCTACATCATCTCCCAGCCCAGGTCCTCTTCATTACATTCTTAATGCAGAAAACACCACAGTAATATAAATAAACAAACAAACCAAACAAGGGGGAACAGATTATACCCTCTGAGTGAGTTGGCATTGACAGTTTGGGAGTTAAGCCCTCCTTAATCCTTTACACTTCTAACATACCATCAGAGCAAAATGTGGTAGCAGACAAGCACAGCTGATCATGGACTGACTCTGCTGAGAGGAAGTACAATGAAGAGGCCTTCGGGGTTTCATCCTGATGTGGAGCACACCTCAAGCAGATCTGTTCACCTCCTTTCTGAAGAGGGCACTAGAAAAGTTCTGTTGCAGGAATCCCTGCAACCAAGCTTGTAGAACAAATGTTCTATCATTCCTCTGGTCAGGGATGTGTCTTTACACTTTTCCACCATTTCCAGTGATTTCTAGGGTAGTTCTAAAAATTCAGAAGGAATTTCCAAAAATAATTGCAGTAACTCAATTTTGGCACAGGCAAAACTTGTTCTACTTTCTTATTGAATTGGCCAAAGGCAATTACTACAAGCTTCCTATCAGTTTGGATCTACTCACATAACCAAAGAGAGTTTGATAAACACCAGCATCAAATAACTCTACCTGACTGCCTGAATGATTCAGTTACCATTTAAGCACCACTTTCATTGAAATATGCAGCAGGAACTGAAGGAGGCAAGAAAGCCTGCGACTGAAAAGTCATATATTGTCAATTGTAAAATATTTTCTAGTTAACGCCTAGCTAATAACCAGGATTCCATCAAGGATTTTGTACCTGTGATACTCAAATATTTGTGTGAGTTATTATTTTATGGCCTCTCTTAGGCCTCTGTCAAGGTTTTTCTTCCAGTCATTTCAGGATTTTTGTACATGGATTCTCCTCTTTCCTCTCAGTTTGTTATTAAACAGTTTCTGAAAGAAGTTTTGCACAAGAGATTCCCTTGTAGACAAATTCCTCCCACTGGGATCTCAATTTTGTATTGGAGAAAGTGACTATGTCGCCATACGAACCTGCCTGCTTGGCTGACTTAAGTTTCATTATTTGAAAAAAAATATTGTTGTTGCTGTGATGCCTGCAGGAAGAATATCTGAGTTGTATGCTCTTATCATGGGGAGGGGGACCCTATATCTTTTTTTCACAGGGACGGGACAATTTTGCAGACTAACCCCTCATTTATCCCTAAGGTAGTTTCAGAGTTCACTTTGAATCAAACCATTAATCTCCCATTTTTCTACCCAGTTCCACGCTATAAGTGAGAAAAGATGATTTTTACCCTGGATGTGCACAGACAATGCAGAAACTGTCTTGCAGAACTATATCCTTCAAGAAATCAAACTAGTTATTTCCTATTCTGGGACTAAGAAATGTAAACCTGTGTCTGAACAGACAATTCTAGATGTTCGTCATTGATTATTGTGTTTCCTTACTCCCACTCTGGAAAAACTATTCCAAGCAAGGTTAAGGCACATTCTACCACAACCTTAGCTTCCTTAATAGGACTCTAGAACCATTACAGAGGCAGCAACTTGGTCCTCTATTTATACACTTAGATATCACTACAAACTGGATTCCATCTCCAGGTACAAAACACACTTTACTAAGACCATACTCCAAAGGCATCTGGACACATCCTCCACCCCCCAAGTTAGATAAGCTGTGACAGTCTACACATAGGTTACTGCAACAGTGAGAATGATGACCCTAGTGAGTTGTATAAACCACAGTTACCTATAACGGTAGATATTCAAATTCTTTACTTCTGCAGTAGCTGTAACCACCAATGATCCCCCTTATTGTATAGAATTTCTTTGGGTTACAACTGTTCATTGTTGGTGGTGTCGTCTTAATTAGTCAAAATTAATTTCATTTTTTATACTTAGGAGCAAGAAAACACTGAATATTTTCATTACTCTGGCTACTTTTATAGTTTTCTTCAGAACGGTTGAGCATATAGGCATCCAGAGTGACTGTGTGGGATGGGGTTAGAGCTTTGTGAAGCTGGCCATTTGATGTATCCTTGGCAAGATACAACCATAGAATACTGCAACAGTGAAGAAACTCTTAAGATTTACTGTTGTAGCTAAGTGCAGCTTACACAACTGTATTTTTCTAACATGTAGTTCTTACCTGGAAGCCATCCATATTTAACATTTGGTGTCATTGAAAACATTGACACTTTGATATTCATTACAAACTGGTAAAGGGGGAGAATGAGAAAGACACAAAGTTTCAAACAAAGGAAAAAATGTGGTGTGGCTCTGATAAAACATCTGTATGCCAAATGAATTGAAAATAACTGAAATGAGGTACAGTCTCCTAGCTGCAACTCAGATGGTACCATCAAATAGTAGCAAATAGTAGTATCCTTCAAGCTATCAACTTCTGAATGTATCTGGGATTTAAATACCATGCAACAGATGCTCAAAAGTACTAACAATACTTAAAAGAGACAACAAGAGGCTTAAGTGGTTTAAAAGAATGACAGTTTGCTAAATCTCATACATTAGCTGTATTAAAGAAATGGGATGACACAACTTGATGATAGTGAAGAGGTTAGCTTTGCTGTCTCATAGCTCATAGTTTTTTTAGCTCTATTTCTAGTTGTTGTGCCAGCTGTGACACCTGCAAATGTTCATAATGTGTCTTTTTAAGTTATTGCTTAATGTGCTCCCTTCTTATAGAAATGCAAAAAAGGTGAACTAGATATGCAGTAAACTAATTATTGTTGCGTGCACATTGTGTGACCGAATTTGCATGTGGGTTCTGAAACAGACTGACACCCTGTCTTGAACTTTTTATGTGCCATAAACCACTTTTTTTGGGCGGGGGGGGTCAAACTCTGTCTCTCCCCCTAAAGCAAGAAGGATAAAGAAGGGTATCAAAATATAAGTGAACAAATGATAAGTCTACAAATGTATCTCAGAAATGGAAGTCTGGCTCAAATATGAAAGTCCCGTTACAGGCAAAATCTTATATGAGATTTCAGACAGCATTTTTAAGAACCACCTAACAAATGACCAAGTCTTTGAAAAAATAGCTGACATTTGTATATGCTCCAGAAATGTCAGCTGCAGAGTTCAAAGGTATAGCGCAGAATATTACAGAAAAAAGTGATGCATTCTACTGAACTCATTTAATCAACATGCTTTAAAAGGAGAAAAAATACATATTAAGAAACAAAGCAAGTCAGAGTATACTTAGATTCTAGTTAAAACATTATAAGTACATAAAAAGATATACAACAAAGGGAAGACAACATTGGTGAAATGATCCTGTAACTGACCTGAGATCATTGGAGTTAAGATGAACTCAATAATTATGGAAATATTACTACCACGTTGCAAATTATGTAATAACATAATATGGTTATTAGGAATGAGCGTGTGAAGATGGAGAAATCTACAGAATGTGCTTAGTGATAGTTCAGCATCAGGCAGTTAACACTACAGTCTGTTTGATACAATTACTCACCAACGAGCAGGGTGAGAAGAGCATCTGATGAAAATGCATCCTGTTTCTTAGTTTGTTCTTTTAGCCATTACTAACAGCATGTGTTTAGAGATCATATGCATATATTACACGTCCTAGGATTTATTAACAATCATGTAGGCTTTGCCTGAAGCCTACAGGAAGTAAGCTCATCTGCGTGATGAGCAGCAGCGCTCTTTAAATATGCATGCTGCTCATCACACTTAACTTCTAAGCACCTTTTCATGGCCAGCAAACGTTTTGGCAGCCATGAAAATGTGCAGGGATGCATGAGCACACAATGTAAACAAAACAGCTTGTCTGTAAGCAAACCTAGTATGCAAGTACACAGGGACAGCTTATATGAAGTGAGGGCAAGTCGATTACAAGAATTAGGATGCAGGGGATGTTAAAACAGGAGGATGTACACACAATGCAATGTTAATAGTTCAGACTAAGTAAGACATGAGGGTAAATGGAGAAAATGTACTCGGATAATGCAGTTATATGTGATTATGTCATAAAGAAACATTTTAAACATAAGTACTTCCATATTGATGAAATTGTAATTAATTATGTTTGCAATTTTTGACCCTTGCACATAACTAAAAATGAACATGCTAACAGCTAATGTGACACGAACACCAACAGTATAACAAAGGGAAGTAAATGTGATATTAATCCTGAGTTGAGATAACAGAAATGACAGTGGATACTTTAGGGGCTGTTCAGATACACTGCCAGGCATGTATGTGTAAAATCTGACAGCACTGCTGTATTCCCCACTTCATTATGTATAAACAGGTATTAATGAGCCCCACAGCTGTTCTGTCATACACATCAGAAAGGGAAATTTTTTGCCATCTGTTGTCATTTGGCAACACAGACATGGGACATATTACCTTGAAGCATGTGTTAGACAAGCATGTGTTTTTTTATTTATGTACATCCTAAACAGTAATATATTAACACTCAAAATACACAACAGACAAATGACAACACAGATCTTATGGCATTTTAGTAGTTCAAGGTCTCCATGTGTAAATGGAGCACATATAATATATGATTATATTGGGCATGCATGCAAGAAATTGCAATGAACACTGTCTTAACAGTATGTAAACAACACAAACAGACAAGAAAGTGTCCTAACATAGGCCCAGTGAAACTGTATAAAGATCTTGCATAATTCCATACAGTAACAAATGTTATGCATGTCCTTGAATTCTAAAAAGATGTACAGTATGAAGAAAGCAATTACAATAATATATAAATGTTTGGAGGAAGACATGCAACAGAAAGCATTATTATTATTTGGAAATTAAGTAATCCTGTCAAAAATCAATGACATACTCAACATTTGCATCTTGATAGACTCAAACACATGCCAGAACAGATATAAGAAAGCTGCATATCAGCCTGTGATGCCACAGAAATAGGCATACTGTGTGTCATGATAAACACACTTAAAGGGCTTACAGCACTTTCCTATTGTAATGGGTGTGGATTCCTTGGAGGGTGATGCCTTAACACTGTTGCCCTCTGAGTGTGCCATAAATACTTCCCTTGTCTAAGCCACCCCTGACAGTTATCTGACAGACAGATGTTACCCCTGCCTATCGTACTACACAATCTACAGAGCTGTGCCTTGACCACATTGGGTCTATATTAGTTCAGCAAAATTTTATTTTGGTGAGCACCTATTCATCGACCCCTAGTCAATGAAAATTGCTTCAGTGATTTGCTGAATTTATCAACAGCAAGGAAATACTTGGCCATAGCACAATGGACCAATATCTAAGTAAATCAAACCCACCCTAGTGGGGGGCTTCATCTTCCTCACCCCCCCTAACTATACATACCAACTCTGCGATCGCACTACAGTGGAGAAAAGGGCCAAGTTCTGTAGATGGCCAACTACGTCTTTGGCCTTGGTAAATTCAGAGAATCTCTTAACCAATTTTCACTGAATATGGGTTGAGGAATAGGCGTTCGCCGAAATAAAATTTTGGCACGACTATATATGCCGCATGACATAGCAATGGATCTTGTCACAAATAAATGAAATTAATGTGAGAAGTAATAAAGGGCATTTTAGGATAATTTATACAATATTGTCAGAATGAAGACAAGGAGGTAACTATGTTAATGTTCACACAATGTTTGGCCATGGAAGCTGTTACTATTGTTTTGTACAACAATGCTGTCCCTCATTTGAACTATACTCTGTGTAGATATACTATACATGTCATTACTGAATGTATGTGCCACAGGAGCACTCACACAACAACATCTGCAGTGTGACTGTTTCACTGCCAGGAAATTACAAGATGAGTTTATATTCCTTTCTCCAAAGTGAAAAATTGAAAATTGAGAATAATAACTTCAAGCAGTGTTGTTTGTGTAACTTAAGTACATTCATATAATGTTGCCATTCGCTGAAACTGAGCAGCAAGCTATGTAAGTCCACTAACCAACAACTTGTATGAACTGCATATGTCATACTAGAAGTCTTAACACAGTTCAGAGACTTCACCTTTGTGAAGTCAATACATCATGTGATTGCATTGCAAACAAGTTGTATCAGATAAAAGGGATGGGGTGGCCTCTCCTACTGTAGTTGTACACATTATAACAGTTGCAGATGTCATTCATGCATAACAGTATAAGAACACACAATGCTTGCAGTCAGTCAATGTGGTTTTTGAACACCTATGTGACAAAAGAAGCTAACTGATATTTTGAAGAATGAATGTGACCCAGGACAAATGTTGCCAAAACTGTGAGATATTTGGGTAATTTAAGCCATGACATCATGTTATTGCTGTAAGGGATATGTGTGCCTGTAACTTCTTTAAAAGGCAATTGCTATATGTCTATTTCTCAAAGAAAATTGCTTGCTGCTAGGTATATCCAAACAGACTTGATGTGTAATGAAATTATAACTGTGATGGGGGAATGGTAATCATGCACAGTTTGTGGATAATCATGGATTTGAACACATGCCTTACTAAGGCAACACATATAGAATATTGTCTCATTTCCTCACTCCTCAGTAAACATCTTAGTACTGCCCTTAAGAAAGACAAATTTCATCCAATGGCATTATCATTATTCAGTAAAAGATTTCTATGTGAAAAATGAGCAGAAATTCTCATAATATGAATCCCCAGACATACATGTACGTAGCAGATAGCTGGTGACAACATTGTTACCTATATACATATTTACAGTCATACTGACACAAGTAAGTCTAAGGAGTGGAAGCTGGATATGAACTGACTACCTAAGATCACAAGATACAGAACACTGCTTGAATCACAAGGATCACATGAGATGTTGGGTTACAATTGTGACATAGCATATCTGAAAGGATGAAATTAACATCTTTTAATATGGTGATGATTTCTAAAAAGGTTGTTGAAGAGCACAGTTACAATACACAGCTACGCATACCATATGCATTTCAATGCCTCTTTACACAGTATGACAGACAAACATACACTCATAGTAGTCAATCATTGCTGTAATCAAACCTCTGACCTTTTAGTTATTAAAGTCTAGAGAGCACAATAACAACAGCCAGCACCACAGGGTAAGTCATACTACCATTTTGATGTAGCTCATTTTTGAAAGCATGACGTAACCATTGTGTTTTCTAAACTGGGTATTGACTGAGGGTAATAGAAATTTATAGGGTAGCCCTCTGCCAGTGAAAATAAGTATCCTAACTTAAACTTAATATAAGGGTTATTGTCATGTAGTCAGTTGTACATGACAGTACATACTAATACTAGTTAACTGAGATGGGGTTCAAACCCCTGTATATCTAGTTACATAATCTATTGAAAACAATGTTACCCTTAGGAGTCACAAGAGAAGTCTGCTTTTTAAAGTGAGAGACTGCACTTATGGAAGCATGACCTCATTAGTGTGTTGCAGAGAACATTTGTGGTAGAGGTGGGATGGGGAATCCTGTCCCAAGTTAATGTTTTCCCAGAGTGGAGTGAATACAGCATAGCAGTTCAGGAAGCTATATGTACCTGACAATGAAGTCACACCCACACGCTCACCACTGTGAAATTTGAACCGCCTTCTTATCTAGTTACACAATCTCGAGAACGCAGTATGAGCCACAAGTACCACAGGTGAAGTCCGACTTTTATAGGGAGAGACTGCATTTATGAAAGGATGACCTAATCAGTGTGTTGTAGAGAAAGTCTGTAGTAAAAGTGAGATAAGGTGAAAGGGAGTCCTATCTCAGGTTAAATTTTTCCCTTGGGTGACAACCATACCTCTCAAGCATACTGAATTCCTTTGTAGTTGCCAGTTTTGAGGGCAAAATAATAGGGTTTCCCAAACCAAAACCTCTGCAAGGACGGCAGGTGCAGAGGCTCAAAAGGCAATATCAAAAAATAAATCAGCCAGCACTCAGCTCGAGCAAATATCTAGTTTTAATGTGCAAAAACAGACCAGTTTTGGCCCACAGGCCTTTTTCAATGTAAAACAAATCAGTACATTCCCCATCTTATATATCATAACATAATAGAATAACTATATCCCATTAAACAATTATTACAAATGTTCATTAAGACCAGGTGGAAACAATCCCCTCAATTTTACTATCCAAGACTTTTCTTTTTTGTTCAAAACATTATGCCAACCAATTTTCATTGATCTATGTCCTAACACCCTATCAATAATAATGAATTTAAATATCACTGTCTTGTGTATAATAATATGTTTATATAAGGCGTTAGCCAGATACTTATTTCTAATACTATTTAGATGTTCTGAAATTCTCAATTTTAATGGTTTAGAAGTTTGACCTACATAAAAGGCTGTGCAGAAGCAAAGAGCCAGATATATGGGACAGTCACTATTACAATTGCCAAACATTCTGATATAAAAAACCCTAGATCAATTGCTTTGATTAATATGTGCACTATCAATAGCAGTTTGATATAAGATATGTTTATTACATATAAAAGTAAATGAAAGTTTAGTATAAATGCTCTATTGTTTTAAAGCAGGGACTGCATTAATATTTGCCATTAGTTGGTAGGATTTATATGTGGGCATAACAGCATTTTTATGTATGCATAGTGAATTGTGAGTGTTTGATTTAATTGGTGTATAAGTCAGTTTTTCAAGTATGGATTTAACAGCTATTCTAAAGTGGCTGTCAGTGAATAAGGAAGACATCCTGTTTTTGGGATGGGGGAGTACAAATGTGATGAATAATCAGACAGCCAATAATTTGGACCAGACTTGTATTGCTTTGTTTGACCAGCTTATTAAACATATGAAAAAATTGAGATCTTTTGTGTGGCATTTAAGATTCTTTAAGGCCTATTTAGATAAAGGAATCATTCCCAGGGGCCTAAGAGTCCATTTTAAACCTTAAGTTAGTCAAGCAGCTGATATGTTATTGTCATCTTGGGCAGACATTCAGCAAAAAACGTCTTTACAGTTTGTAAAAACCTTACATGATTTTTATGAATGAAAGATAGATTTATATATACCAGAAGCTGCTCTTATTTGTGAGAAAGTTAAATCTTTTGAGGGCTCTGTTATTTATAAAGAACGTTTCAATAAGCTGAGAGAAGAATTATTTCTTTTTGAACAAAGTTTAAAAGAAAGAAAGATAGGAAAATTCAATAGAGACTCAAGGGACTACCAACTAGGTAAGCCCTTTGAGTTTATCAAAAATGGCAACAAAGTAAGAATGCTAGATTTGCTCAGAAGGAATTTATGTTTACTGGGAAGAAAAGAAAAATAAATAAGTTTATTTTGAAAAAAATCTATGAGTGATACTTCACAAGAAGACTCATCATATATGGATACAGAGGCAGATAGAGAGCAAATGCCATCAGCTACCAAAAAGCCATGCATGGGAACGCAGAACAATTTGTTATTGAATTCTGACATGGTCCCTTTACCTTTAGTAAAAGAAGGAGGGAGGGTAGGAAACATAAGTTCAAAAATAGGGATTGATGGATCTCTGGAAGCCATGCTGAACTTCCTGAAACCCAGATAGTGTCTCCCCGTAATGTGATCAACATCTCTTCAGTGGTTTTGTCTGAATCTGAAAGTTTTTTGCTGAGCAAGGGCCTCAATTTTATTCCAGGGTTTTTTGTTCCTGAGGATGTCTTTGGGAAGATTTATATGCTTTTTGCAGACTGCTTAATTTGAAACTATATTTTCAAAATGGGGAATCATTTAGTGACAATAGTGGCCTTATGTTCAATAAATCAACATTTATTCCTATGAATAAGAATGCAGTAGTATTTCAGAAATGTGTACTTAAGGAGTTACATTTTGGGCTAAATAGTCAACAATATGTTTCTCCTTCTAATTTAACTTGTGAAGAAAGAAATGCTTTGATACAGCTGAAAAATAACAAAAATATAGTTATAGTTCAAGCTGATAAAGGTGGAGCAACTGTTACTATGGATAAATCCTTATATCACTGAAGCTAACAATCAGCTGCAAGTTAACAGATTCTATGTATGTATGCCTTATGATCCCACTTCTGATTTAAAAAAAAAGAAATTGACATGTTTCTAGAGTCTGCTGTTAGTGAGGGGATTATTGATAAACATACAATGTTCCATCTGAAGATTAAAAATCTGTCTTCTCAATATTTTTACCTTCTCCCTAAAATTCACAAGGACATGCAGCAGCCACCGAGTAGACCGATTATATCCAGTATAGGCTCCCTAACTGAAACTTTGTCTGCCTATTTGACTGTTTATTTAAAGCCAGTGTTATCAGAAGTGAGAGCCAGGATAAAAGACACAACAGAATTTTTGAATATTATTTCAGATGCCCAATTAGAGTCGAACTGGTTACTATGTAGTTTAGACGTTACATCTTTATATACTAGTATTCCTCATTGTGCTGGTTTGTCTGGTTTAGAATATTGACTAAACAGAATGTCCTTATATAGCCCGGGCTTCAATACATTTTTGTTATGGTTAACGGAGAATGTGGTATCTAAAAATCTTTTTTTCTTCAATACCAAATGTTTTTTGCAATTGAGGGGTACAGCGATGGGTGCATCATTTGCACCCATCTATGCTGACCTCTTTATGGGGTATTTGGAACAGATAATAATATATGATATACATCACAACATTTTTCTTGCTGAGATTGATATCTGGCGTAGATTTTTGCATGACTGCTGGATGGTGTGAAAGTCAGATGCTGTATATTTACAGGAATTTCTTCAATATTTGAATGAAAACAAGTGGGGCATCAGGTTTACAGTAAATTATGATGCTACATCTATTTCTTTTTTAGATGTTAAAGTGTCTAAAGAATCTGATGGAACTTTGTCTAGTACATTATATAGAAAACCCCATCATTTCAACACTTTACTCCATGCATCCAGTTGTCATTCTAAGCACATTACAGCAAACATACCTAAATCACAGTTTATGAGAACATAAAATATGTTCCATTATTGAAGAATATATACATTTTGATAATGACCTTGTAGGTCATTTTGTTGAACAAGGCTATTCATTGGCACAGGTTAGGCAGACTAGTAGGGAAGTACAATCGTATTCAAGAAGAGAGCTTTTAAAATACAAAGATTGTGGCCCTTGCACTAGCAACAAAATTAGATTCACTACCACCTATGGCAGGAATACTCATAGATACTCATACATTTTTAGATATGATACAACAACATTGGGACATTTTATTAACAGATGACAGGTTGTGTGAGTTGTTAGGTCAGAGATGCTCTTTTTCTTGTTGGAAAGGGAAAATTTTAAGTAGTTAAATTAGCCACTATAAACATTTTTTACCTTCTATAAATTCTGTACAAACTACTATAGATGGTACACAAGAGGTGGGTTGTGGCCATTGGCCCTGTGGCCATTGCTCTTTTTGTAAATTCATATGTTCAACTAAGGAATTTTCAAGCAAGAACACATCTAGGGTTTTTTCTATCAGAATGTTTGGCAATTGTAATAGTGCTATATATCTGGCTATTTGTTCTTGCACAACCTTTTATGTAGGTCAAACTTCCAGACCATTAAAATTGCAAATTTCAGAACATCTAAGTAGCATTAGAAATAAGTATCTGGCTAATGCCTTATATAAACATATTACTATACACAAGACAGCAATGTTTAAATTGATTATTATTGATAGGGTGTTAGGACATAGATCAATGAAAAGTAGTTGACATAATGTTTTGAACAAAAAAAAAAAGTCTTGGATAGTAAAATTGGGGGGATTGTTTACACCTGGTCTTAATGAACATTTGTAATAACTGTTTAATGGGATATAATTATTCTATTATTTTATGGTATATAAGATGGGGAATGTACTGATGTGTTTTATATTGAAAAAGGTATGTGGGCTGAAACTAATCTGTTTTTGTACATTAAAACTAGATATTTGCTCCAGTTGAGTGCTGGCTGTTTTTTTTTTTTTTTTGAAAATAATAGGGTGCCACGAATTCCCAAGTAGCCCCATTAATTTAATTCCAGATTTTTTTTTTTTTTTTTTTTTTAGTTGTGGCTGACATCATCACACGTCAGCTTCTTGAACTACTCAGGCAAACTGCTAGCCAATCAGAAACACTGAGACTGGGTTTACAATATGTTAGCAGGCTGCCACACTCCTGTTTGAATGGATGTGCCCATCTGGTAATTTGGAAATTGGAATATAGTAAGCCAGCAGTGAATGAGCAGACAGCTGCATACTCAGTGTTTTACAGTGTAAGTTTAACTTCTTTATACCTTTGGCTCCAGGTAAGCATAAATAAAAAAAAAAAAAGAAAATAGAATGTTATGCCTTAAAGTTATTGCTTAATGGCAACTGCCTGGGTGTCTGTGTATAAAGAAAATGGTAACGGACAGTTATATATCTGTGTTCTATAAAGTGTCTGCTGCTTATCGCATTCACAATGCAATAACTGGTTATTATTGTTGCCCTTCCTGTACTGTGGTGGTGGTGCTGCAGTAGCATTGTCGCCTCACAGTTAGATGTTGCCCGTTCGATTCTCAGCTAGAGCGTCTTCTGTGTGGCAACATGCATGAATGGGCATTCCTTCATTGAAGGTTCTGCATTAGGCCTGGCAAGCCAGCATGTAAAAATCTACTGCCAATCATTAGCGGACCAGAGTTCTGCTGTGGCGACCCCTAACCGGGAAAAGCCGAAAGACACAAACAATTGTTGTCCTTCCTGTAAATACATCCTCTGCTCGCAACACTAGTAATTCAAAAGAAATAACTGATGTTTCCTTGTTCCAGACTAGCTTGTTAAACCACCCATTGATGTCCATTCCCTTCCATTTAAATGTAAAAATAACTGATGAAGAGAAACGGAGGGTTAAGGAGGGACTTTTCTGCAGCACAGAGAATGCAAAAGACCTGCTTGAGCTTGAGTAGTGGCTTTTTTTTCATGGTTGGTATTCCTTTGCAGGCACAACATAAGTTTGTTGTACTCAATACTGCTTTGACTTGTTTCTTATATAATGTATGGTTCTGTGTTATTCTAAGCTGTAGTGGACGTTTTTCTCCAAAACTGTGAGGGGAAAATCGTTAAGACTCCTGTTGCTTGAGTTATTAATTGTAAGTAGGTTTTGATTACTGTATCCTTACGCTCTAAATGGCATGTACCAAGTTAGAATATCTGTACGATCTGCACAAGTTACTTTGAGGTAAAGATGGCATGCATGTGTTTTAGTGATTGCCAGTTCAGGCTATTTAGAGCAGAGTAGCAGTGAGGAAAGCTGGGGAAAGTATTAGAGGCATATCTAGCAATTCTGTTTTCAGCTGTAGCAAGTTGAGTAAGCTCTTTTTTGACCAGGTTGCCTGTGACAGTAGTACATTTTCAGTGATTTTGTTATTTGCTATAGTTAGCAACCTCTCACCAATATGGTAGAGAGTTTCACTTTTTTGTTGATTTATTTTATGGTGAAATTAATATGTTTAAACACAGGTATGCATGTAAGTTTATACTTTGGTAGTGTCAATGCTGGAAGTTGTTTATTTCAAGGGAAAACTAATCTGGTGGCATGGATATGTTACAGCTGCTGCTGTTGAATAGGATAATATCAGTTTTCTTTAAATTAAGGACAAGATAATAGTGACCTTTTTAGTTCTGGAAAATGTATGCTAGTTGCAGTTCTGACTATAGTTGGGTTATGTTTTTTGCAGTATGGACAAATATTGCTTCATCTATATACTGTATAAGGAGATCCTATTTGTATGTAGGTATACAGAATTCCGAAATACATCAAAATAAGAGGAGGCTGGGTACAGATCCCTGAGGAACCTCTGCATCTATTGTGAAAGGAGATGACAGAAATTTGTGTCACTGGTCTGTACTTTGTCTTCAAGATAGGATTTAAAACAATGGATTCTGCTGTTGTCACAGGCATATATCGGTAGCTTCCTCTTTTCTTAACCTATTTTTTTAATAGATTTGTCTATTGGACAAATTGTCTCATTTCAGGGGCACCCCAGGAGCACTGTCTGGTTAAATGACTTGTTCCAAATCAAGCGGTATGCAAATGAAGGTGGAGGGGAGCCATACTTCTCAACTGTACAGATTTTCGCAGAATGTCCAGATTTTTGATTCATGTTTTTGGTCTGTTTTTCATAAAATTGTAGTTTTCTGGCAAATTAATGGAATGTCATTAAAGATTGAAGTTAGAAAATAATGATAGATGTTTCAGTTTCAGACTTCATAGCCTTCAGAAAATTCATGCTAATGCAATGACACACTTGCTACCATTTGATCTAAATGCAAGTGGCCTAACCCCCACCTGCCTGACCCTACTTAATTGCTTAACCCTATCAGAGCCCTAACTCTAACCATAACTCCTACCTGGTCCTTAACCCTAACCTAGCACTCCCAGTCCCTTTCTGTTCCCAAGCCATAAAGTCCCCAGTCACTTTTTAAACATAAAAATCCACTCCCTACTCTCTAAGCTTAAAGTCCTTAGATTTATGCATCTGAAACTCTTCTCTTCTCTCCCTCTCCTTACTCCTAAATTGCCCTCCTGCTCCCTAAACATAAAACTTCCCTCCCTGTCCCTAAACCTAAAGTCATAAATGTTTCTCTTATCCAGAACTCTCTACCTACTCCCTAACTCTGAAACTCCCCATCCCTAAAATCTGTATTCTCCTCTCAGTTGCTGCCTGAAACCTTACACTCCCTTTCTCTCTTCCTCCCCACAGCAGCAGGATTTACCTTGCTTGAACTCAGCTGCAGCAGTCAGGTGAGATACAGCAGGTTTACTTTATCTACATGTCTGCCGCACCCTGTCTGAAAGTGTAGTCAAGTTCAAGCATGAGCAGAAACCCATGCAAGCTTCAAGACACTTGAGTCTCTGGCTTTCAGATAGTGATCTTTGAGCACCTGGGACTCAGGCACTTGTAGTAGACTCCCTTTTTCCTCTTTTGCTAGTGTGATTACCTGATTAGGGTTCCTAATTGATTATTATCAGGGGAGCCATAGACACACACACACACACACACACACACATATTTTGAATAGAGGCATAAAATCCTTTATAAAAAGAAAATGCTGTTCTGGAAAGACTTTATGAAAATTTGAAGAAAAAAGGTATAATATGGTACATTTAGTGTGCTAAAAGTGAAAGAAATACAGAATTTGCTCTAGAAACTGGAATATTATTCTAACTGGATGCTTAAAAAGGTGCAATTTTTCAGAATAATATATAGAGCATACACGGGAAAATATCAGATTTATAGGACAGACCCAAGAAAAGACTATATTCATTTACTATTACACTGTTTATTTATCTACAATGCTGAGATCATCTTGGAACACATCTGATTTAAGTTCCACTGTAGAAATCTGCTACCAGTCATTATAATTATAAACAACAGACACTGGATCAAGCCATGGTGTGGTATCTGATAGCTAAAATATGGTAAGCACTATCAAATAAGTATCCTAGAAGGCTGGCACTTTTCACACCAAAAAGCTTGGATTCATATTTGTGACAGCCTCTTTCTTGGAATAAAATAGAATAATTTAAAGCATCATGTGACATAAGTATCCCCATAATAAAATAAATAAAATTATGTCCCAAGGGCTCTACATGTGTGCCTTATGAAAGGTAATATCCCTGGTAATTTAATAACAGCGTATAGTAAACCTAGATGGTGTTATAACCATATCTAAAGGCTTGAAGCTCTTATAGTCTACTTTTTTGTTAGCTATTGGTATCCCACAATTTCATTGGAGTGGGTGGAGTTACATAAGTATGTATGTAAATTTTATGTTAATTAGCATGCCAATTTTTCTCCAGTTGTACCTACTTTTCTTGGGCCTTTTTCCAGATTGTTGATTTCCAAGTTGAGAGGTATGGAGACAACACAAACAGACACTTCCTAAATATGACAGTACATTTCTGAATAACAGTGATGGATTCTGTGTGAAAAGTTTACGCACCATTGTAGTAACTTTGCAAGTGTTACCATTGGAGTACAAACATAGATTAGCAGATTGAATTGATTGAGTAAACATCACTCTGTAATGACATACATTCTAGTCATGTTTCAGGCATCATGATTTACTAATTTATCATGACAGTTGTGGTTCTTCAATCCTTATATGTATGTTACAGGTGTATTATGAGAGACATTTTGGGCAAAGCATATTATTGTTGGTCGAAACATGGCTTATGAAAACAGTTTTAAATCAGAGAGGTTTATTTGATGACACAGAAGTGGTGGGAAGAGGGGGGCATTTGGTCACAGTAATACAAATACAGACATCCTAAGAGAGTAGTCTATGTTTTATTTCTGCTCATATTTGTGTTGTGTTACTCTTCATTCTGTCATCATAATTATTCAGGCAAGATCTGTACCAGACAGTGCTCTCAATAGAGACCAAGCACATTAATACAACAGCTGGATAATGGTTAAGAAAGTATGTAGCCTGCAATCATGCCCAAAGGAGTTATGCAAAACTTTCAAAAATGGTTTTGCATACATCTGGATTCAAACCATGAAGGTATTCAAAAAGATGTGAATATTATCTATCTACATAGGAACTCCTTGTACTAAAAGTTCACATCTGACAATAGATTTAAGCAATGTATATATTACTCTTCATTGCACTGATCCTAGTTGAATAATCCTGTAATGTGTACATTACATCTAGTAGAATAATAAATAAGAAACAGTAAAAAGTGCCAATACATAAGTGGGAGCAGACAGAGACATGGAGACAGGGATAGAGACAAGAAAGGTTATATTTTTTTGCAACATTTTTAGCATCCATCTGGAGTGTTATTGTTATGATAGTCCTGATAACTCATCTGTCATGCAATGTGCAATCAAGTGTTTCTAACAGGGAGCAAGAAGGGGTCAAAAGGTGGAAACATGACTGAGATATAAGCAGGATAATGATGGGTCAGTAAGATACATAGACAACAATTACACACATAATAGTAAGCAAAACATTAAACAAGAGTTTTACATATGTCTGGGTTCAAACCCTTGACTCTATGGCAAAAAGCATTTTACAGACACAAATTATATCAACATACCCACACAGAAAATGTTGCTTCACAACCTTCATTTTACTTATTTGAAGGGTCATTCACAAAACAACGAGACAAGACAGAATTTAGGCATCTGGCTTCATTATGTTATTGACAATTTTAACATGACATAAGGTGTACATTACAGCCTGCAGTATAATAAATGATCCAACGCAGAATAGAGATGTGTTATGTTAAGGTGCTGCATGTCATGATTTACACATTTGCCATGAAGCCATGAATTTTTGGTCAGCATGCCTCCTAATATATTTGCAATTGGAAAATCTTACATGGTATACATTCAATTATTCAACCTACTTGGATATCCTGAGTGTGCACAGCACAGTAATGCTAAGTACATTGGCATAAAGAGCACCAGAGTAATGCATCCAAAGAGAGAAACTCATAAGATTGTGCCATAGGCTATACACTTCCATTTCCCATAAGTTACAGGTTCTGCTCAGTGCCAGGCATCATCTCAATGTTGAGGTGACAGACTGATGACACAGAATGGGGGAAGAGACATTGTCACAACAGTCAGGAAATCCTTCTATGTGCACACCTCATCACTAAGGGCTTTTCATCCAGAAAAAATGAGGTCATTGTCCCACGGTACTCATCCCTCATTAGACCCATTATAGAATACAACACCTCATTTGATATGTACCTCTCAAGACATCTGCAACAACTGGAAAGGCCACAGAAATACCTCACTAAAAGACTCACAGGCCTAAAGCAGATGTCCTACGCTGACCGCCTTAAAAAACCCCAGCTATACTCTGTCGCATATTGTCTACTTCGAGGAGATCTCTGCTTAACATACAAGGCTATGTCAAACCCAGAGCTGTTGGACATGCTACACTTAAAGAAATCCCAATCCCTCAGAGCCACACGCTCCAGGGATCTAAACCTTGTCATCACAATAAACAAAACATGCTGGAGGGATAGGCTCCTGACCCAGAAACTCCCCAGACTCTGGAATAGACTGCCCATACATGTCAAGCAGAGCACCTCTTTGGCCCTCTTCAAAAGGAACTTCGATGACTGGATGGGAGAAAGGAAATTCACCCCAGGGATCACGTCAGTCGCCCTGCTAGACAGGGGTCCAGGGAAGTAAATAGTGTGGGAAGAAACAGCCAGGGAATTGTTATGGCTAGGCTTGTATAGGTCCTAGGGCTGATAGCCTAGTACCAACCTATAAACCTATGAACCTATGAGACATATAGAGGTGGAGTTGGAGGCAGGGAGCTAGTAGATTATGAAGAAGTGGGATGACGGTGTCTGAAAACAATATGTAGGTAAAAGCTTCACAGAAAATAGTTTAATGAAAGCAGTCAATAACTGTTTGATATTTGTATGTATTAGATCCCTGGAAAGGATGCAAAAATCAGTCTATACATCTGAGCATCATTTCAGCACACCACAATTGAAATTTTAATTCACACAATTTAAATAACACAATTGAAGGAACGTTGACAACTTACTGTAACAAAAGGGAGGAGAGTAGAGAGAGATGGAGAGAAATAGCAACAGTGTTGTTCATGTTACATGTAGGACCATCTGTATGGTGTGTTGCTCTTACTTATTACCTCATTATTACTCTGTCATGCTCTGCACAAGAAAGTGCTTGTTATAGGGAGCAAGAAAGGGTAGGAGAGTAGAAACAAGATTAAGTACAGGATGGGGGGTGGGGGGGTTCTAAGTCTCCCTATTGAGGATGGAATGATTTTTGCAAAGGCTTTTGTGCTGTCCTATTTAAATGTAATTTTCACAAAATGGTGTAAATGGAGATAAATACAGACATTTGCAGTTATACATATGATAAGAATATAAAATTACATGAAATGATAATTTGACATGCAGCTATAATCGAACCTTTGACACAATGTAAAACATCAGTCTAAAGAGTGGGGAATTATCTCAATGCATTATGTAGGAACCCCCAGTTCATTGCATCCAAAAGCCTAGGACCTGTTAGAATAACTGTTTCAAAGTACTGCCTTTACTCTGCCTGTAATATGTGTTCCTAAAGCACAGTGCATTAAAACACATTTGCGCAAAAGCAACTGAACTACTGCAGGCAGTGCAAAAAAAACTTACCAGTTTCTGCCATAGGATGTGGAACACTATTCACCATTTCTTAGCAGTGGTGCACAGTGCTAAGCTCTATGCAAATACTGAACACAAAAAGTAAAGTTCTACAGGAATTTCTGGCAATATGTGTTTATGTGTACTTTTATTTTTTGTCCAGATTAGATCTGTGGAAAGAAGGTGTGAAGATAGGTGAAGGATGCAAGCCTAGCCAGATAGAATTATGTAGATAATGCTGCCATTTGTAAATATTAATATAAGCCACAGGCTTGTTCTCTTAAATGGGGAAAAATGTTGGTAAATGTTAAACTTCAAAAATGTAACAACAGTGCACTCTGCTGTAAGTAAGCTAAGACAAGCATTTTGTGACTATCTTTGATCTTTAACGTCGGCTCTGATATGTCTGGATGAGGGAATTCTGCCTATTGTTTTGACGTCAGAGTTAATGGCTAGAATTTGCATGTATAAATGTTGTTTATTGCTCTGGTTTCTGACCAGGTGTAAAGAATGTAAATGTAGTTTCTGTTAGCCTGGGAACACCAGAGAAGTGTGAAGTATGATGTCATGTGAAGCAGCTCTGTGTTATCAATTTAAAGAGCGAGAATCAGAGAGCTCTGGGCATTTGTCTCAAGGACATAAGCATCACCAGCACTGCCTGTTTCTATATATAAGTTATTTAGAATTGTGTTTTATCTTAGTAATAGCTAGAAATTAGGAAGCTTGGACTAAGTGTTTTTCTGTGTTGATGCTAGAGCATTTTTACTGTATTATTTTAAATATTTCTCTGTGATCTCTGAACTCTTGACTAGCACTATGTAGTAAGAAGTATTGTCTTGTGTTTTTATTATTTATTATTAAATATTTTTAAACCTTTCAACTGTGGTTGTTTTGTGTAGAGATAATTTAATCTCTAAGAGTACAGTGCATGTATATAGTGATGCTGTACCAAGTCACTCCAAATAAGTCTTGACTGTTAGGTCGCACTTACCACTTGGATAATAATATTGCACAATAATAATTTGACACCTTTTTAAGGGCCTTTGAGTATCTGATAAATATTAGGTGGGTGGTGGCAGTGATTTCTACCGTATAGTGTGGGTAAAAGGGGCACAGCTGGAGAACCTGTGCCAGCCTTCCCTAGGAGTGTCTGTGTGGTTGTATAAACTCTTATCTGAAAGTGTGTGTGCGTGTGTGTGTGTGTGTGTGTGTGTGTGTGTGTGTGTGTGTGTGTGTGTGTGTGTGTGTGTGTGTTTGTGTGTTAGCTACTTGGGCAGGGACATGAAGCACTGGTTGGACAGAGAGGGTGCTGGAGGTTTTAGCTTGCCTAGCTGGCTGAGAACCTGTGCCAGCCTTCCCCAGGAGTGTTTGTGTGGTTGTATAAACTCTTATCTCAAAGTGTGTGTGTGTGTGTGTGTGTGTGTGTGTGTGTGTGTGTGTGTGTGTGTGTCTGTCAGCTACTTGGGCAGGGACATGAAGCACTGGTTGGACAGAGAGGGTGCTGGAAGTTTTAGCTTGCCTAGCTGGCTGAGATCTGGACCCTATTGCTGTGCCTGTGAGGGGGGGGTCTTACTGGGGACCTGGAGAGAAAGTGAGAAATCATCCCCGACTGACTGTGATCTCTGTGTGCTCTTACGGGAAATTGTACTTTACTCTGTGTGTATTTATTATCCTTTCCCTGTATGGACGTCCCTCACTGGTGTTTGTGGTGAGGATTGAGGCTCCTTGATTGCTTGGCCAGGGCACGGGTATCACAGAAGGGTTAATAGGGCAGTGGTGAAAATGTGGGATCAAGCAGAAGATAGGACACAGGGGAAAGTATAGAGGAATTTCAGGAAGTTGATAGGAGAGCACCATAAATATCCACTTTTTCAAAACATAAATGCAGTATTGTACAAACAATTTCATGACTTTGGGGAGTCCCCAGACCAGGGATCAGCAGGTTGGATGTCAACAATGGAATAATGGAATAATATTTTATAGCAAATTGGACCAAATGAAGTCAGAGACAATTTTTTGTTTGTTTGGAGAGAGAAGAATATTTGGTAAGGTGATTATGATTGAGAGGGTCAGGTATATAGTGTAGGTTAGGTAGCAGGTGCTAACATACAAGACATATGTTAAATAAAATTAAGAATTCAATACACAGGAGGTTCAGATTCAAAAGTTTACAAGTGTACACCAGGAGGCAAAAAACGTACAAGTACAGAATTTTGTCTGACATGAAACAGGAAGCACACAATTTTATATAGGTTTAACATTTAAGCTATGCCCACCTTACTGACGTGATATGTCACAGGGCATCTACATCACTTTAGCTTACAGTCCTTTATTCATAAAGCTGTTGATGCTGTATATTTAAAAAAAAACTTTTCCTCTAGATACAATACGGCCTTGCTATCCAGCTCGTCAGATATAATGTCTTTCTGTAAAGTTACTTCTTCAAGGTTTCATATCAGTTCGAATACAATAGCAGCTTCAGTCTTTTAATACACGTCTTTGTTCTCTGTTACACTTTCTCACACAACTGCGTGCTATCTCAGTAACACATATACAAGGCCAAATCATTCCAACAGGAAAGAGCAGAAGATTTCATTATTTCACACATTTAATTTCCTGACCCAGCAGATAATCACTTGTGAAAAGCATAAACATTAAAACTTGCTAAGCTAGCATTCTGCCAAGGTCAAAGATCAGTTTTGCTTCAAGCCACACTGCAGTTTCAAAACTACTTACATTTACACATGAATTAATCTGTACTGTTATATGATTAATAGAATAAAATGCATTATATACTACTTTGCTTTTAAACTAGCATTTCTCATATATTCAAATACACATTTTTCTAACATTTCCCCCCCTTTTAATACTTTTTATTCTATTTTGAAGTATGCATAGTGTCATTTCATCTCCTAGCCTTTTCCACTTAGGATTTTCAGCTAGGTGAGTCATTCAATCTATACTTCAGAAAAAATGCCATCTGAGATCAATCTTTCAATCTCAATATCTTGGTACAAAGTTTCAGTAACAGATACAGCAATAAAATCTTTGATTAATCTTTTCATGCAGGGAATTCCACTGCAAACACATGCTCCTATTAGGAGTATACCCACACAAATGGCAATCAGAATATTCATTAGGATGGAACCCCACCCCCCAAATAGATTCTGGAAAAAGTCCATCAGTGGGTTTGGGCCTGGTTCAGTCATGGCTAATACTTGCTGAATTTCCTCTAGGTGGTTATTGATCTCGTGATGATTGTCAGGAATATAAGCACAGCATTCTTCTTTGATAAGCGCGCACGTTCCACCTCTCGCCGCTAGGGTGAAGTCAAGAGCCATCCGATTTTGTAGCACAACAGTTCTCATTGCATTCAGTTCATCAGTCACCAGTTCTAGGGTGGAAAAAGTTGCATTACTCATTACTTTGAGAAGTTTCGACAACTTTCTCAGCTCCCAGATTGATTTGACTGCTCCATAGGCTGGGAATATTCCTGCCCAGGATATAACACTGTCACTCAAGTCCATATGAGTCAATTTGCTTTTGTCTTTTACTGAATTGTGGTCTTTCCAGCCAGCTTCGATCTTTCCAACTGGATTCACAGGTTTTTCAACTGGACCTTCGGGTTTTCGGGCTGCTTCTCTCACGTTTCATATCTTACCCAAAGGTAATTCTGCAGTATGTCTTATTGCCGGAACCAAATAACCCAAAAAACAACTGCCGGACCAATTCTCAGGTAACCATTTGTATGCCTTTTTCCCACAAATAAAATAACAGTTTTCTACTTTAGTACTAATACGCATCAGCCCTGCATGAAACATTTTCTGATCTATAACTGACAATTGTTTAAACAAAACTGGATTTTTGCAAATGTCATTCATAGTTGTTTTCACTGAGTTCAAATACGAGTCATAATTAGTATTGCAAAAAGTATTTCCATTACCATTCTTAATATAACATCGGTAAGATATGGTTATATTACAATTGCTCCAGCCCACCTGGAGGGTGTCATTTTATAAAAAACATACAACTCCTTTTTGTGTGACAGGTAAAAATAAAGCTATTTTGTCCTGTGATCTCACAGTTCCCGTATCGAAAAGTAAATTCTCCCAAGTTTCATTTATCCCCAAAGGGACAGCGGACATTATCAGTCCTCCATATGCTGTTGGTATAGCTGTACAAACCCAGCAATTTGAAATGTTCATAGTCTCTGCATATACACATTTCATGGCTAGGTATGTGTTAAAATTTGGATGCCAGTCTATAGACGTTTCATCACGCCTTCCCACTTTCACTTGTGTGGTTGTGTGTAGGATAAACCACAACAAGAGGAAAATTGTCACAATTACAGTCAATAAATGTACACTCAACAAAATGATTATGCAACATCTCTGGGGTTGATCTAAATTTCTATTCGCTTTGTTTTTGGCCATCTCGGTCTGGTTGTGTATCAGTCACAAAGTTTTTATCAAGTTGAAAGTTCTTTACCAGTTTACAATGTGTCAAATGAACCCAGGACGTCCTCTCGGCCACTCTAACTGCAGTAGGCATTGCCAACAGAACCTGGTACAGTCCCTCCCACTTTGGACTCGCCCAATTCTTCCTTTTCGTCACTTTCAGCCAAACCCATGACCCTGGGGCCAAGACTACTTCCACCAGTCTGGTCTGTTCCTTATCTGAAAAAGAGTTAAACTGCAAAACAGATTTATTTGTTAACAGTTTCCTCATATAACTAGCTAATGAACTGTCAGCCTCTTGCTCTGCAGGCATGAGAGCTTTCCACTGAGGCACATAATATGCTCTCCCAAAAACCATTTCAAAGGGAGTCAAACCCTTTACATTTGGAACCGTTCTCATACTCAGCAGTGCTAAAGGCAGACAGTATATCCAATTATTTTGGGTTTCCTCTACTAGCTTCCTAAGTTTACTTTTTAGGGTACCATTGTACCTTTCCACCAGTCCTGCTGACTGTGGGTGGTAGGCACAATGGTTCTTTAAGGAGATACCAAAAAATCTCCCAAGTTGGTGGATTGTCTGGTTTACAAAATGTGTGCTGTTGTCACTATAAATCCTTTCCAGAATGCCAAATATAGGGATTACTTCTTTTATCAGGGCTTTTGCCACTGTTGCTGCATCTGGATTTTTGGTTGGAAAAGCTTCTACCCATTTAGAAAACATGTCTACAATAACTAAACAAAACTTCTTCCCTTCACATTTATTCAATTCTATGAAATCCATACAAATAGTATGGAACGGGTATGGTGGTATTGGAAAACTTCCTTGCTTGGTTTTAAATACTCATTGTGCATGGTGCTTGTTACAAGTATGACAAGCTGCACAAAATTTTTTTGTGTAGTTTGTGTATCCATATGTTTGGAATATTCGATTTACTAACTGTACCATCCCCCCTGTTGAGACATGGCACTGCCCATGGCTCAACAAAGCTGCATATCTAAATAAATTAGATGGCAATATCATTTTTTTTTCTTTGGAAATGTACAGTCCATTCTCAAGAATTGCACCTCGTTTTACCCATTTTTGTTTTTCTGCTTTTGTAGAAAGTGTCTGCATTGTTTTTAACATGTCTAAATCTAACATCTCAGAGGGTTGTAATTCCTCATTTAAAAATAAAGTTTCTGAGTCTGAGGCTGCTTGCTTTGCAGCTGCATCAGCTCATGCATTGCCTTTCGAAATCTTATCCTGTTGTTTTGTATGAGATACACATTTACAAATAGCTACTTTGGTAGGTAACTGAATAGATTCTAATAACTCCAAAATAAATTGCGCATGATTAATAGGTTTTCCACTAGATGTTATCATTCCTCTATTTTTCCATTGTTGTGCAAATGCATGTACTGTAGAAAAAGCATACTGACTATCAGTATATATGTTCACACACTTGTTTTTTGCTAAAGTACATGCCCTCATCAAAGCTATCAATTCTGCTGCTTGTGCAGATAAGTTGTGTGGTAAGGATTGAGCTTCTAAAATTTCAGTGTCTGCAACTACTGCATACCCTACCAGATTCTTCCCTGTAGGACCCCTTCTGCATGAGCTGTCCACGTAATATGTCACCTCGGCATTATCCAAGGGCATATCTGTGAGATCTTGTCTAGGTAAAGCTAACTGTTCAATTTCCTGCAGGCAGCTGTGTGGTGTGCCCTCTGCAGGAGTTGGAAGTAATGTTGATGGATTCAATGTCGTACATCGTTCAATTGTCATATGAGGTTGGAGTATAGTCATACATGAAAGATGTCTAGCAGGAGAAAGGTATGCCACTTTCTCTTGCAGTAAAATTATTGCAACTGCATGAGGCACTCTCAATGTGAAAGGGTGGAATAATACCACTGTGGCTGAAGCCTGTACTGCCATTGCAGCTGCAACTACTGCTTGTACACAGTGAGGCAAAAATCGTGCCACTGGATCTAACTGTAATGAATAATAGGCTATGGGCGTTACTTATCCCCATGTTGTTGTGTCAATACTGATGTCATATATCCTTGCTTACAATCTACAGTCTGAAAGAATCATTTATGATAATTTGGAAGTCCTAAAACTAATGAAGAAGCTATCAACTGCTTCAACCTGCAGAAAGCCGTTTCTGCTTCGGGTGTCAACTGTAAGATATCTTGTGCTGCCATTGGTGTCTTATAAATCAAGTCAGTCAGTGGAGCAGATTCCAAAGCATACCTTTTACCCTGAAATGTAAATGCAAACCAATATTGACTATCAGGATGTATAGGTATTGAAAAGAAAGCATTGCTAATATCTACCACAGAGAAATACTTCTGTTGTGGTTCTAAATCGTTTAACAAAGTATGTGAGTCTGGCACCATAGGTGCTCTAGGTATTACTGCATTATTTAAAGCTTGTAAATCTTGTACCATCCGCCATTCCCCGTTTGCTTTTTTAACAGGAAATAGGGGTGTATTACATGGTGATTCAGGGGATACTACCAGTACTCCTTCTTTGAGTAATGCTGCTATTATAGGCTTAATTAATATTTCTGCATCCTTTCTCAAAGGGTATTGTCTTTTCTGTGGTCTAAAAGCTGACTTTGGGGTAATTGTAACTGGTCCTGCTGTTCAAATAAGTCCTACATCTGACTTGCCTGTTGACCACAGAGTTGTTGGAATTTCACACAAGGCCTTTTCTTCTTCTTCTAATAAAAATGCTAATCAGCTGTCCTCGCTAGATTGCAAGTGTACAGCTGGATGTGTCTGCGTCAACCAATTCAGTTTTTGTTTTTGTATCCCTTGTTCTGACAGTTCTAAATCAGTCTGTTTCTCCTATCTTGTTACTTTTTCTCCTAAATCTGCCCATTTGACACTTTTGTTCTTTGTCAAGCTGACATGTGGTAACCGATTTGATCTATACAATGCAAGGAATTCTTGAGGTAATGAACAGCTAACTACACTGTTCCCCTCAGTATTCCAGTACAAAGTACGCAAAACCAGTCTAGTTGCATGATTTCTAAACAATTCTTGCTCATATTCTCTATCAGGTCCTGGTGTAGTACAGTAGTATAGAGTGCAGTGTAACAAATGCTGTTGATCAGTGTCGAGGGAGGGGGCTTTACTGATGGCTATGTTCATCAGTTCCTCAGTTACTGCCCCTGGACCAGTCGTGACTAGGTCCTGGCTGTACCAGTAAAAAGTTTCACCCTCTGATCGCACTACAAAGGTATCCATTTGTCTCTGTGCCTCCATACCTTGTACAGTTGGAACTACTACTATGCCAAATATCTGCATAAGGTCCCTGCCCAATAGGTTTACTGGACACTTAGCAGAAACAACAATTTTACTTCTCTGGGTCATACCTGAAACAGGGTCAGTTATTGCTATATCATGGGAAAGTGGTTCCCAGTATAGCTGTCCATTTGCGGCTTTTACTAGTATATAATCAGGTGATTCGGAATGTTCTGGTAACTTGGAGGGGTGTATCAAAGTCTGTGATGCTCCTGAGTCACATAGGAATTTGACTTCCCTTCCCTCCACCAGAAGTGTAACTTCCAATTTCGTATCTGCTAAGTAGAGCTCTAAGCTCAATAATGCTAAGTCCAAAATTTCACTTTCTTCATCCTCCATATCTACTTGCACATCCTCAACTCCCTCTATCACATTTACATTTGTTTTTTGTTTATTAACTTTTCCTGATGATTTCTGACTTTCACATGATGTATCCTTACTATCATATAGTCAGTCCTCATCTCCCTTATCTTCTGTAATTACCTTTTTGTTTTGCTTACAATCCCTTGCTAGATGTCCCTTTTTCCCACACTTGAAGCACTCACCTCTCTTTTTCCTCTCTTCAAAATCTTCTGATCATTTATCAGACTGTTTGTTTCCCTGGGTATTTTTCCTGCCCTTTTTACCTGACTGTAATACAAATACTTCAGCTCCGTCTTCAGCAGTGAAGACTTGTGCCTTCTTTTTCTTTTTACTATTAAAATGTCTTTCAGCATGTCTAGCGTATTCGAGTAAGG
Organism: Protopterus annectens; assembly: GCF_019279795.1. Classification (NCBI taxonomy): domain Eukaryota; kingdom Metazoa; phylum Chordata; order Ceratodontiformes; family Protopteridae; genus Protopterus; species Protopterus annectens. The sequence continues at coordinate 1,072,852,613 of NC_056725.1, forward strand.
CTTGTAGCCTCCCTGTTCGATGGTCTGTCATATGCTTCATAATGAAGCTACTAATAGGTGCAATGCAACCTTTCAAAAATGCATTTTTTAATTGTTGTTCATACGGGGAATCATTCGTTTGGTTCTCAGGAACCGACATACCGCTATGATTATTAAAACACTCTAATAATCTCGCATAATATCCATCTATTGTCTAATTTTCCTGTTGTATGCATTGATTAATGCAAGTCCAGTCTGCTCTGGGTTTCCACTTCTCAGAGATTCGGTCTGTTAGACCTTTTACTCTGTTGTCTAATTCTGCGTCACTATGTGGGAGTGGTCTAAGCTCTGCATTACGAGGATTCCAGGTGCCACAAATCATGTGCCAATCTGGACCTATAATTTGTCTTACTACTTTTTCTACTTCTTCCCCATTCAAGTGGTAACTCAACCTCATGCCTTGTAAATCTTCTAAAAATTTCGTAAAATTAACTTTCGGATGGGGGAATTCCCTCAGTAGCCTTCAGGATATCCTCCGGTGTCCATGGTCTATATACTAAGAGTGTTGGGTCCTGCCCTTCCTGTCCTGCCTGAGGATTTGGAGCTTCTATAAGTGGGCATATTTATTCCTCACTCTCATCCTGTAGATTTCTCTCTATTTGGTATGATTCTGTGTCCCTATGTGTTTTACGTGTTCGGGATCTAGTCTCAATAGGATCTCTAACAAATGGTTGTGGTCTTGCTGAAACTTCAGGATAACGCAGAGGCGGACCAGACTGTCCACTCGCTTCATATCCTGAAAAGGGTAAGGGAGGGGGCAAGGGAGGAGGAGGAGGAGCTGTTGCTATTACCAAGTTATTATCCTCTTTGTCTAAAAATAATGTTTTTGAATTTTTAAGCTTCTGTTCTCTACGATTTATTTCCTCAATCCACCTGTGTGCTTGAGGAATGCCTAATTGGCGTTGCTTTTTTGACTGACCTCCCGCATCAGATTTAAGCTGTTTAAGGAGTTTGACTAGTGAAGTTTTATTTAGTTTACCATCAAATTCATATTTGTTAACCCATTTCGTATAATACCTAACGTTATCAGAACGTTGTAATTGCATGTATTTTGCATCTTCGGTTAGGGGCGGATCTCGTGATGTTTTAGTGCACTGATTACCCATGTCAAAGAAAATGTTACATAACCCTTTTTTATCACGTGATATCAAGTTCTCAGTTCCTGTTCACAGTTTATCTAGAATAACTGCCTACCTTATTCTGTTACCCTGATCTATGACCAAATATACAGTACTTCCTTTTGTTCCTGATCTGCAAAACAAATCTTGACAACAATATACTGTAACCTAGTCCCTGATCTAAAACAGAAAAAAAGGCAAATTCTTCCTACCTGAGCCTCCGGTATTGAACTGTCCAAGTTCCGCTTTTCGGCCACAGATCAGAAAGTGGCCAGCCTCTTTACACGACAATTCAGTCGGAGGTCTTTTCACTCAAGAAGAACCATTTCGGTAACTTCTCCTTCGCAGTATTCGACCACCGATACGCTCTGATCTGCAGCTTACCAAGGGAATTCCATCTGCGAAGGACCAAACTGTTAAATAAAATTAAGAATTCAATACACAGGAGGTTCAGATCCAAAAGTTTACTAGTGTACACCAGGAGGCAAAAAATGTACAAGTACAGAATTTTGTCTGACATGAAACAGGAAGCACACAATTTTATATAGGTTTAACATTTAAGCTATGCCCACCTTACTGACGTGATATGTCACAGGGCATCTACATCACTTTAGCTTACAGTCCTTTATTCATAAAGCTGTTGGTGCTGTATATTTAAAAAAAACTTTTCCTCTAGATACAATACGGCCTTGCTATCCAGCTCGTCAGACATAATGTCTTTCTGTAAAGTTACTTCTTCAAGGTTTCATATCAGTTCAAATACAATAGCAGCTTCAGTCTTTTAATACACATCTTTGTTCTCTGTTACACTTTCCCACACAGCTGTGTGCTATCTCAGTAACACATATACAAGGCCAAATCATTCCAACAGGAAAGAGCAGAAGATTTCATTATTTCACACATTTAATTTCCTGACCCAGCAGATAATCACTTGTGAAAAGCCTAAACATTAAAACTTGCTAAGCTAGCATTCTGCCAGGGTCAAAGATCAGCTTTGCTTCAAGCCACACTGCAGTTTCAAAACTACTTACATTTACACATGAATTAATCTGTACTGTTATATGATTAATAGAATAAAATGCATTATATACTACTTTGCTTTTAAACTAGCATTTCTCATATATTCAAATACACATTTTTCTAACAACATACAAGACAGACAGGGATGGTGATGGACACAAAAGGTAGGGGGACACCATGATTGGGGATAGGTAGGGGACCTCAAAAGTGCTTCTGTGTCAAGCCTGAGAACAGTGAGAACCTAGTCCTCACTCTCAAATCTGCCAATATTGTTTCCCATGTCAGATGCCTGGGTCAGTGCTGGACATTTATTTTTTATTTATTTGCAGTTGGTTTACCAGGATAGTCCATTGGGCCAAGATGAACCCATTTTCAATGGAGTCCTGGGGAGAAAAGCTCCATAAACATGGTTACAATAGGTTTTATATCCTAATTACAATATTTACAACAATTATACTGTTAGAGCATACAATTTCTGGTAGAACCAAACTGGTGGTAAACATCACAAGATACAGACTAGAGAAAAGTACACATTCCAATGTAGAAACTGAGAAGCAAATTATATTATAAGGAAGCATGCAATGGAGGAAGCAAGAAAGGGAAATTCAGTGAAGGGGAAAATTGAGAAAATCAGTGTAGATCAAGAAGGATGAGTGCAAGAGCATTCCCACTGGGATAGTAGATGAGAGTGAAGAGATTTTTTGAATGTAAGGTGGTTAAAGGTAGTACGAATGGCAGGAGGTAGGGAGTTCCATAGCCATGCTAGACTAAAGGATAGGAGATTTTTTTCCTGGGGGACGATTAGGTTTGTGCAATTCAATTAGATTTTGGTTATTAGAGCTAAGTATTCTATTGGGAAGGTGCAATTTGAAGGCAGAGGAAAGGGATGGACAGAGGCAGGGTTTAAAAATAAGCTTGTGAGCAAGAGTAAGTTGAGAATAGATGAGTTGATTGGGTAACTCTAGCCATTTTTAGTTTATGGAGTGAAGAGCAGTGGTGGGTAGAAGTCTTATGGCTGGTAGCGAATTTAGTGATTTTGTTATAGCAAGAGGAAAGTTGTGTTTTAAGGGAAGATTGGATGTTAGTTAGGAGTGGTGCTCCATAGAGAAGAGAGGGGATGAGGAATGAGGTAGAGAGACTGATTTTAGTGGAGGGTGTAAGGTAGTGATTGTGTCGGTAGAATATGCCTAGTTTTTGATATTTTTTTTTATATTTAGTTGAATGTGGGAGTTGAATTTAAGATGACTATCAATTTGAACCCTGAGTAACTTAGCTTCTGACACCAATTCCAATGGTGTGTTGTTGTGGCTGGTGATTGAAAAAGAATTAGTATTGATAGAGATGTGTTTAGAGGGGGTAAATACCATTAGTTTGGTTTTAGAGGCATTAAGTGCAAGGTGGTTTTCTTTCATCCATAGTTCAGTGATGGAGAATGCATCTTGTGTAAGCTTTTGTTGTGCTGGGCTGGATGTGGAAGAACAGATGGTAGTTGAATCATCTGCATATTGGATAAGGTTAGAGAATGGGATAGAGTTGTGGAAGTCGTTTATGAATATGTTAAATAGGAGAGGACCCAGTATGGAACCTTGGGGAACTCCAGTTGGGGTATTAAGGAATGAGGAGGTGGCTGTTTTCCATTTTACTGCTTGGTATCTATTAGATAAGTAACTAGAGAACCAGTTCAGTGAGGAAGGAGATAGGTTAAGCTGAGAGAGTTTAGTTAGAAGTAGTTTGTGAGAGATAGTGTCAAAGGCCTTTGAGAGGTCAAGTAAGAGGGTTGAAACAATATGACCAGAGTCACAGGCTTTATTTATAGTTTCTAGAAAGGAGAGGAGGGCTGTCATAGTGCTATGACCAGGTCTAAAACCATGCTGAGTTGGAGTTAGCAGGTGATTGTCTAAGAGGTAACGTAGGAGCTGTAGATGGATACACTTTTCTAGGAGTTTAGAGATGGGAGACAAGATAGCTATGGGACAAAAGTTTGTAATTGACATTGTTTTGACAATAAGATGCAGGATCTTTTCAACCCTGCTGATTTGGACACCAGGACCCATTTCTGTTATGCCCTCCGCCAGCCCTGTCAACACCTAATGGTCAACAAAATCACCCCCTCCACTACTACCATTGCTTCTAGAGAGTACCACTGCACCAGTAGCCATGACAGGGTTACCTGACACAGAAGCAGGTACAGCAGGAGGTGTGGAGAGAACCCTAAGAGGTTGGAACCCAAATGTGCTGGGTGCTTGTGCCATCTGAGGTGGTGCTGCTGCAGCCACCTTTGAAGATATGGCAGGCTAAACCACAGTAGATGGTCTAGCTCCCTGTGCTGATGGCCATTTGATCTGCAGCCACAATTCACCCACAAAAGTTATGCACAAATAACAGCAAAAAATATGAATAGAGAGGGTTGGAGAGACAAAAAAGAGAGAATCACATCAAAGGCATGTCACATGTCACACTATTTCAATACATAAACCAATATGAAAAATAAATGAGCACATCTTAGCCACATCTCGATATGATAGGAGGGTATTAATGTGTCATAAAATCAATCAATCACAATGGTATAATATGACTATGTATTTGACTGTAACATATTGGATATATGTTTTCAAACTGAATAATTGCATTTGCCAAAATGTAATTGTTAATGTTATGCAGTATTGCAGTTAATATCTTATAAATACTATCCTGTAGAAATCTAATGTGTGTTACTGGGTATTTAACCCACACACAAGCTGATGGACTCATTGTCTATTGAAATAAGGAAGAGTTATTAGAGTAGGCATGTATGCTTGTGGAACAGACTCTTCATCCACATATAACAAAGTTCAACCTTTTCTACATAAAAGATCAAATTAGATCTAAGGATGGGAAAATGAAAATTTACCTCAGGACTGCCTCCTGTACTACTAGTGGACATAGGCAGCTCCTAAATCTTCATTCCATGTATGGATCCCCTCAAATTAGAATGGTATGATTCCAGTATGATTCCAGTTATTTTTGTTAGGGGTAATATAAAATTATTGACCATGGCATGGGTAAAGCCAATTTATAACCAAATAGGATAGTTTATTTTGTGCACAAAAAGGGAACTCAGGTATGCTTACAATTCCCCACAAGGGCAGCTAGCCTAGTACTTACCTTTGAACCTATTAACATGGTAATGATAGGTATACTAAGTTCAGAATGAATGAAGACATACTTAAGCAATGCCTGTATGTCTGTAATTTTAGTTAGTCATAGGGCTGCATTTCTATGTAAAGGGCAGTTTTTGTGTTTCTAAATACATTTCAGATGCATACAGTTGCATGACCGATTTAATATATGGTGGCTTATGTTACATACATAGTTAACAAGACATACTCTCCTGAACACATACCTGTGATATGTGATAACTCATAATTATTATAACAAAAAATATTGTGTACATCATAGCTATGGACATGCTTTTTAAATTAAATATAATTATCATGTTTAACATAATTTACGCACATTATATTGGGTTTCTATAACAACCAATAATGTTCATGTGTTGTGATAAACATAGTTATGATTCTCATTTTAATGTATTGTTATATGTCTAACTAAAATGTTATGAAAATGGCATTCTGCCCTCCACACACTATAAAATTATTTATAAACTGTATTCAAACTCTGAAGCAGCCATCCTTTTTCTTCAAGTTTACTGTACTTACACCTTTCACCACAGAGAAAGTTACCCGGCAAGACATTTTCTTACTGAATACTATCCAGAGTACTGACAGCCTTGCACTGGCACCAGGCTTGTTTGCACTACAGAAGGTATCCAGAAAAAAAAAATAAATTTTCCTTAGGATGTGATCTGCTGTTGCATGCTGCCAAGCATAGTGAAAATACCAAATGCATTTCAAGACAATTTTTTTTTTAAAAATACCTTGTATTGCAGAATAACACATTTAATGAATATATGTAACAAGGAACAAAGCTGTAACAGCATTAGCATGACACAGTCATCCTTTTTACATCTGGTTGCAAGTAGCATTTAAGTTGCCCATCATTAGGATTTCATGAAGTGGCAATTGTTTTAAAAGAGGATACCCAGAGAATGTCAGACAGTAGATCATTCTTGCAGCAGTACATACAATCACTCATGGCACAATGGTTTACAATATATTTTATAGCATGTTGTGATGAATACTTTTAAGATATGTATAATTTCTCCAGTATATATGACACAGATGTCCACATTACTCATGTTACTGGTTTTGTGTTATTACACTGTACAAAATATCATATGTCACAATATTCATAACACATATTCTTATTAAGGAGAACAGGAGAGTTTACAACATCGCTTCACATGATCTAATGATAAGATTTTTATCATGTATCACAGACTTAAGCCTGTTAATTTCATATACAAGACTGGGTGACAATACTTATTCTGAATCCAGTTATAAAACATCTGTATGCTAGATTTGAGCCCTTCATTATGTGGCCTCTTTCTTTAGGCTTACTTCACTTAGACCTCATGCCACAGAGATAGTTAGCTGACAGGTGGGATTTATTCACTGAGTACTATCTAAAGAGTGGATATTTATGCACTAGCACCAGGGTTGTTTGCACTACAGAAGGTGACTCAAATTAAAATTTTCATTTTTTTTTCATCAGAAGTGAACTATGTCTACATGCTACCAAGCATAATGCAAATGCAAAAGACATTATAAAAAATTACATAATAAATGCTGAAAGGAAAATTAATTCAATCAACAGATATACCTAGCAATGACCAGAAGAATAAGTACATTACAATGATACGTTAGTCATTCTTACATCTCATTGCCACATTACAAATTTAATTTCTAGTACACTTTATCAGAGCAGTTTTTAATGGCAAATAATGTAAAAGTGGACAGACAACTGAAAATGGGTATATTTAAATAAAAACAGTATTATATAGCAAAATGCATGTAAATATGTGTTCAGACCCCATCTGTAAAATTATCAGTTAACTGGATTTAAATGAATCACATGTCTTCATTCTTCCAGATAATTTCCCTTAAACCTTGTGCCACAGTGAAACTTATCTGACAGCTGCATTTTCTTCACTAAGTACTAATCAGAATGCGGATAGATAGACAGGTTTGTTTCAACTACAGAAGGCATCCCAAATTAAAATGTCCACATTTTTTCTTAGGAATTGAACTGCAGTTCATTGCTAGTGTCTGCTGCCAGTCAACAGTGCACAATACCAAATGTCATGCAAATGATGAAGAAAAAAAAATACTTAAATAGAAGCAACTTTTTGAAACAAGTCATTAAAATGTGCAGTTCTAATGTTTCCCCAATTTTCTTTCTTTCTTTTTTTTTGCAAGAAGATTAGTCCCCAGTAATCCTCATCAATCCATCAAAGAGAAATGGGATGTGTGTACAGCCTCAGTTATTCTCTAACATCACACTGTATAGAAAAAAGAAAATAGAGGCATATGCATGTCTGTTTGCACAATCATAAAGCATCCAACATAATCTGGCACACCGTATCACCAAAAATCTTTTAGCATTTACTAAAAGGTGAAACAAAATTTATTTCTACAGAAGTAAATAAACAACAAACCAAAAAAATCACCATTTATATTGCTGTTAGACTGGAAAATGAACATTCAGGTGTAATTCTCCAAAAAAAGCAAGGCATATAAGCAGTAAGATAAAAACTGATAATTTCATTAATTACTTTTATCCACTATATAAATGACATGTGAATGTATTCCTTTAAAAACATGTAGGTGACAAAGCATTTTTAGTAAAACCAAACATGCCAGTAATAACATTACCACTTCTAATGCCCCTGCTGTTAACTAGTTCTGGTAAGAGTAATGTCACACCCCAGAGAGAGAGAGAGAGAGAGAGAGAGAGAGAGAGTAGTTATAAACCTGCAAACCCCAGATCTGCTTATACTTTCTTCATTTCTATTTTGGCACTTCTAATGATGGCAACAAATATGAAGGAATGAGGACACACTCTGACATGGTCTGACAAGGAGATCAAGATAATCCTGTACCTTCTAAGGGACTTATACATGGAAAAAAGTGAAACCTGTGAAGGAAGTCCAGACTGGAAAAATATAATATCTGCCAGGACTTGTGTGAGCACCTCTCATCTCTCAAAGTGATCACCCTCTCTGGCCCTTAGTGCTGACACAGGTATGATGACCTACTGAAGCACAGTCCAGGTGAAAAAGTCAGAGTTCTATAGTAAGTATTTTTTAATTAAATTAAACACAGATTTAAAAATAAGTTATAAAATATTGCATAAATGAAGGTATATTTTAGAAGAAATGGAAATGCAAATGCAAATATCTATCTATATATATATATATATATATATATATATATATATATATATATATAATTATCATCCATAAAAGATGAAAGAAGAAGAAGAAGAAAATATAAACATACCTATACACAGAACTACATCTGTAAACAAATATGGAATGTTTACGGGATGATATACTTTTGTGTATAAACACAAATGTTGGTGTAGGAGTAAATTCATATATGTAAGTATACATACAAGTATACATTGCATTATACTCAGTTCCAGTTAAACACAGAGTAGTTACATTTCTATTTACAATTATACACATACAATTAGTTACATTTATACATTTTACGATTGCACAGAGGTAGAAGTTAATAAAGAGAAAGCTCATATACAACTTAGTTTATTGTACAGGCAGCAGGCATGTATAAAAGTTGTTTTGTCATTTCAGTGAAAGGTTGAGAATATTCTGTTTAAGGAGAGTATTTGGAGAGTATCGTACAGTGAGCACAAAGTCTTAACCTGGTGATGAGCATGTGCAGAACCAGGATTGTTTAAGATGTTGTTTAAGCAGTTGTTTAAAACTATTGAGCCTGGTGGTTTGATTTTTGTGGGGATACTATTCCAGAGCTTAACAATGTACAGGTAAAAACATTTTTTTGTATTGCCACATAATTTCATGTACTCTAGGGATTAGCATAATTATTACTTGAACTACATGGAGACAAATTTTCTAAAGAAAGGTGATTGCTTGTGCAGGCCAATAAATATTTATTAGTATTATAATCATTGTATAAGACAGTCATTTCTTCCACAATATTAACTGCATGTATAATATGGCTGAACTCAGTCAAGCACCACACCTTAGCCTGAGTGGAAGTAGAGGGAGGGGGTGGAGGTTAGAGTATCAAATGAATGACCAGCACAACGTTTAGTGAAAAATGACCAGTTATACTACTTCTGTGCAAATTTCTAAAAAATCCTCACATATGCTTAGACTTATTAAGCAGAAAATTATCAAAGCACACATTATCATGAAGTATACAGACTGCATCAATCTGTAACAGTAAATATGTTTTGTTTAGTAAAGGTTGATCTGGAAGGAAGTTAAAATTTCCTTTCAATTGTGCAGTTTTATATGTGTACAGTTTCTGCCTTTTATGCTGTGTTGTGTAAAGAAAACAAACAGGATTAATTAAAATTTCAGCTTAAGTATGCAAAAGATAGTTGAAAGTAGAACCTATACCAAAAGCATATGGGCAACATTCCAGATGACTCCACTTCCTGAAACATAAAAGCTGTGCACACATATAAAAGGGCATGAATTTGAAGGAAGATACACTGTTACAATCTCAAATATTAGCACAGATGGATGAGGTGTGATGTCAGTCTGACAAACTGTGCTGTTCCCAAGCTTATTAAATAAAAGCATATTACAGATATGAATGAATGTTTAAAGAAATAAGCACATATACCAAGGAAGTGCAAGAGTAACTGCAATGCCTTGCAAAGCAGTACTAGCAGTCATGTCAGAAATATTAAAGGAATAAAGTCAGTGACAAGTAAACTACCATGCTGCCCTGTGTTCTCTGTGCAATTAACAAGGAGATACAATACAACTCAGCTTAACAAATCAGGAGATTGGCAATATTGACTTAGGGTGCTTACCATTTAAAAATGAAATGTTAAGTAATTATTAGCTGTTTTCTCCCTTTAACTGATCTAGTAATGATAACTGCAAGAGAGTTTTATTAATGAAGATAATAGAAGGATTAAAATATTTTCAGTACGGTGTTGTGACCCCACACCCATACCAGACAGAAATGTTTAGTATATTGTCATCTCTTATGTGAAACCAGCACATCTTGTTAATATCAGTAGACTGCAAATGTAAAACCACCATATGCTCAAAGCAATATACTGATTGTCCCCATGTACCCATAAGCATTCCCAGACATTTTGTTTAATTGAATAAAGATTTAATAAAAATAGAAAATGCAGTGCTAATAAAGAATTGAATGATAAATAAGATATTTGTGTGCAATTTTGTGTCTGCATTTCTTTTTGCCCCCTCCATTTTTTTCTCTTTTTCTTCCTATTTTAATTATGCATCACTTTGGCCTTCTTTATTTTCTTTCTCTCTCATTTCTCTTCTTTTTTTCTACAGCTCCAGAATCTTTATAAGAAGCAGAGCTGCATGTCTCCTAGGCATGTTCAGGGATGTACGTACAGGGTCAGGGTAGTGGCATCAGTCTTGTAGACACCCAGAAACATGGCAGCCTTGCATGTCTTACTGAACATGGGCTTCATGATTTAGTTGAGGATGTGGTGGAGCAGGTAGTGGAGCAAGAGAGACAGTGAGAGAAAGGTATGCCTTCAGCCAATCCAGGATTATCTTCACTTGGTTGAAGACTCACTTCCCTGGTTGGTGCTGACCACCACACCACCACAGCTTTGCTTGTGGCATAAATAGAAAATGCTGATAAGATAGTTATATGCCTCAAAGGGTCCCCATGCTCTGGAATAATTCTCTGTTCATGTGAAGCAGACTCTATCTATGACCCTATTTAAACATATCCTTGATGACTGGATTGGAAATTATGACTCAATCCCTGGGCTGACCCTCATGTCTCTTATAGACAGAGGCAAACAGTAAACTTTCCCTAAATAGCATTGCATTGGAAATCAAAAATTCTCCCCTGAGCTCTCCTTAATATCTCTTATAGACAGAAGTTGATGACAAATATTCCCTAACGTACTGCTACATGATGTTTTATCAAGCCACTATCTAACATACCCCTCTTACCTAGCATACCCTCCAATTTAAATGAACATGTCACACGGAGGTATAGTTTAGCTGAGCTGTATGGTCAGGCTTATAAAGGCCCTGGTGGTCATTAGCCTAGTATACACCTACTAACCTATGAACATACCACTGCCCCTCAACACTGGGGTCCTCCACTGCAACAACATCAGGCAGTGGAAACACTTGAAGTCCTGTGTACTGGAGGTTTTTGTTTGACTGGACTCCTAATTACCCTTCCTTCTCATATCTTCTCTCCTAAACCCTCTTACCTACTTCCCAGACAAATTACACTCTTATATAAAACAAATTAAAAAAATGGGGATGGGGTCTATTCTACTGAGAAAGGCATAGTAGCCCTTTGCTCCCAACTTTTCCAGCATAACCCTTTGGGTGTTTTCCATCTGTGTGCCTTTTTTTGGTACAGCTTCCCTTTTTGAATCTTTCTTATCTCTCACTTTCCACACTTTAAAGCAAACAGCCAGGTGTTCACATAAGGGTAGTCCTATATAAAACATACTAAACCACTTTATTTTTTAAAATATTAATAATAAAAGCCGTACTGTCCACTGCTTGCCTTAAGTCTTTCAAACATGACTCCTTATAGCTCTGTTTGCCCTCAATAGTCAATTATGTCTGAAATCATGCAAAGCCTATCATTTTCATACTGTACTTGGCCATACTTAAGGATTAACTTCAGCTAATTTACACTTTTGCCGTATGTGTGTGTGATTCTTAAAACACCTTTGTAGTTACTTAGTCAGTGTGAGTAACTTTGCTTAGTGTATTTGCATATACATATAGTGGCTTTCTTCTTGGATAACCACAATGCAAGTACAAACATCAGATCTATGAATACCACCCTAAAGCTTGTAGTCTTAGAAATCTTGTAATTATGCATAAGTTCTGAATATATGTTTCTGGAACTTTTTTTCTGGTTGTTTTGGTTCAGTCTAAGGATGAACTTTTAATTTTCTTAAATATATGAAATGTTAGCATTTCTAGTAAAATACCCAATGAGTACTACAATATAAAGTACAATTTTTCTAATATTTAAATTACAGAATGCCTCATTTGTTCACGGGAAAAAATAATTTAAAATGCATGTCCTAGCTTTAAGTTACATGTTAAAGGAATGTACCTTATGTAGGTATAAATCAGTGATTAGGATTATATACATATTATTTTGTACATATGACATAATCATAAATGGAATATGTAATAGTCCATCCGTGAAGTGCAGTGTGGGAGATGGCATGCTAGATCTGTTTTATCACAGACAGCCCTTATTTGACTTTTAAGCACTGGAAGAACTTCCAGATAAACAAGAAGAAAATGCAGATGGATAAGTTAGCATCACTACAGATAAGCCTTGCCTTAAAGTGAATGGGACATGATACACATAAGTGTACATAGCTGAAAAATTCATATTTTTCAGTGCTTACATTTCAGTTAAATATGGTCATCAATTAATGCACTAATTTTATGGCACAACATAAAAGATACATTTTATAAAAATATTCTTACTGTACTTATTTTATTTTACCTGTAATATTAAAGGAGTGGTTACTATAGGCAGTTGGATTCACTATTTCATAGAGCGTAACTTTTTTCCTTTACTTAATCAAGTCAGGCTTAAAGAAAGAAAATAAGATTGACACATATTTTTCAAACATTTTTGCTGACTGTTTAAACATGTCTTCTGAACAAAGTCATTAATACGTTCTTTGTTGATTAGGTTACTAGTGAGTAAAATGGCCTATATTGGCTCACAATTCCCTATCTGGAGCAGATTCATAAAACACATTAACTGAAAAGTTTTATATATATATATATATATATATATATATATATATATATATATATATATATATAAATATATATATATGAATGTGTGTATACAGTTTGTGTGTGTGCGTGTGTGCGTGTGTGCGTGTGTGTGTGTGTGTGTGTGTGTGTGTGTGTGTGTGTGTATCAGTTTGGATGCCATTCTCTGCTTTAAAAAAAATCACTGTTAGACACTTTAGAGTTAAAATAGAATCCTCCCAATCAGAATCTGCACCTATTACCAAAGGTGTATGACAAGGATCCATCCTTGCACCCTCCTCTTCTCCATATTCACTAGCAAACTTGCTTGTGACCTCCCCCATCTCCAACTTATCCTCTATTCTGAGGCTTGTCATTTACCCATCAGGTCACACTCTCACCAACATTCAGTGTCAGTTCCAGTCAGACTTACATGAGCTCTCTAGTGGCTCACAAACATAAGCTACTTCTCAATCCCACCAAGACCAAAACTATACTTTTTGAAACTTCATAGAAAATTCACTAAGCAGCTGACTCTAACTTTCTTTGACCTTCACAACCATGCATTAGAGACAAGCTCCACCTCAAGTACCTGAGACTATGACTTAATTAGCCACTAAATTTTAATTTCTACATAGACAAAGTGAAAGCCAAACTAAATTCCTCTTCTGGGCAAAAAGATCTCATATTTTCTATCCCAGTCAGCCAGAACAGCCACTGGCTAAAGAATTCTCCTTTCTTGGTTTCCATATGGGATCCTAGTTTTTGCTTCTGCCTTCAAGAAAAAACACTGCCAGATGACGGAAACTATAGAATATTTCTAACAGTGTCTGTCAATTCAATAGAAACTCACATTTATCTGAGCATCACTGTATCACCCTAGAAAAAGCGAAATGGCCATCCATAAAACAAAGATCTATACTGCTTTTAGGATCCCAACTCTACAAACTACTCTGATTACACACATTTACTCCCCTTGCAGCTAGACTTCATGAAAAAAACTCTCCATACAAACTGAGGCACTACTCAAAAACTACAGCAACCCTCCTTCCTCCTACAGCCAAACTCCACAGCATTGCAGATGCTTTCTCCTCTCAGGTAAATACACTTTGGCAAGCTCTCCCTATCGACAGTAAGGAAATCAACAGTTATTCCAAATTCAGAATGCAGCTCAAAAAGCACTTCTTCAGCCAAGCCAAATGATTCTGCCTCAACATAGCACATCTCGCCTATCTCCTTTCCAAGTTTAGCCTCCATTCTCAAGATTCACTAAAGGTCGATCCACTTTTGATATTAGATATATATTGTGCACTACACTCTACTTGAATGCTTATTGCACTGTTCCTGTAGATTGAAATAAATATCAACATTTTTTTTTTCTATGTAATTAGTCTGAACTCTTCTATTACTTATATATCTGTATTTTTTTGTTTGTGAAATGGCTTGTGTTTTATCTGGGCTGAGCCTGAAATTGGTCAAATATAAATGAATAAATACATAATGTATCTTTTAATGCTTTATTATACAATGGAAAGTCAGCAAAGCCGAGAAACGTGCATGCTGATTGGCTAATCCAACCAGCGTACACAATCTAAATCCAGCATAAACTATAAAAGTCCGGCAGCGAACATATTTCCAACCGTTCTGCGGAAATATGTTTGCGCAAGTTATTTGGAAGGTGTTTGTCACTGAACTCTATTTTGTCAGTGTGAATTTAAGTGTAAATAGATCAATAGTTAAAATATAATGCTGTCCAATTGATGAATGAGACAGCGGCACACAAAGCACTTTCCCCCGTCAGTTAACTTTCTGCCGTGCAACTGGCAAATGAGACGCAGCACAGAATCAGTTTTTGCCCAAACAATAAACACCCTCAATATCTTAAATGTCAGAGAGAGAGAGAGAGAATATCTTAAATGTCCAGAAGTACTGTGCATGAACTTAACAGCCAAGATGTGAGCAATGTGTACAACTGAAATTCAAATGGGGACACAAGTGATGACGAAAACATACGCTGCTATACAACATGCAGATGAAAGAAAGCACAGAAGTTACATATCCTCACAAAAACTTTGTAAGCAACACAGGTTGACAACTGCATTTTTAGGAGTTGTAAGGATTTGCACTCCAACTGACAAACTACACAGCAGCACACAACCACTTTCCCCACACCAGTTAATAGGTTCAATGTCTTACATGTCCACCTTAAGTTGACTTCAGCAGCTGTGCAACACAGATCTCAGTAATGTGTACAAGTACAATCTATGACAGCTGGCCAACAGCAGCAGGATACATACAAAACAAGGGAAGGGCTTCACCCTCATGACCAAACCACGCCAACCGTGGGTAATTCCAGCATTACCCATACCCAGCCGTGGGCTATTGCTATATTCTACACAAAATCTTGCACTAAAATTTCAAAACTGTCAATATAATAAAAGTACTCATTCAAGTTGGAAATGAGGGTCAAACATTTTAGAGCACAATATTGTTTTTCAATTTATGTCACATTTCTTGCTCTCCTTGGGTTTTGAACCTCAGTTTTAAAACTTTTCTTGGAGTAATATTAATGCAGAATTGCAGGAAACCCACCACAATATGTAAAGATGCATATCTATTTTCTGTTCAGTGACCAAAGGTCATATTTCAGCAGCAGATTTCTGTTACTGAACATTCATGGCCATATTTTGTGAGTGTTTCAGTTTCACAGATATACAGGAGAAATTAGAGAGAATTGTCAAAGATGCAGAGTGAGGACGTTTGTTAGTGAAATATTTGAATACCAGATTATCTACAACTTATGGAAATCTAATTTCTAGACAGAATACTGTAGCTATAAACATCTACATATTGCAGCTTCCAGAACAACTTTTCATACATAGCAGAGGTGGTGCAAGATCACAGTTATGACAGTCCGTTTCACCTTCACTGGCTATTTTTTTTCATGTCAATGTGTGACCATTAAATTGGTATAAATAAGAAAAGGGAGAAAGTGGAGATTCAAGTTTTTCAAATGGAGGTGCAAGATTGCAAAATGTTTTTAATTAATTTATCTGCAGTTTTGGAAGGAACGTTTTTCATCGTTTTGACAGCAACATAAAATGTAGGACACCAAAGGAAAAATAAATTGTTATGTGTTCATTTCAGCTGAGTATGCTAAGAACTTTCATAAACAAATACAGCAACAGGAGGGAAAGTACTGTTGTGTAAGTGAACTTGCCATAACAGTAGATATTTGCATGATCACTGCTCCAGTAGCCTTGTCTATATCGGTTATATCATGCATAGACTATAACAGCTAAGCAGCTTATGGAGCTTACAACTTCCTTCCATGTGCCAAGGGCATTGAAAGCTTGTGATTGAGAAAATTAGCTTTCAGGGAGTCAAGTCATTCAAAGCTTTCATGCCAACTGAAAGAGAGTGGCTAGAGCCCTGGGAAAGTTAAATGATAGGCAAATAATTATTGTCCTCAACTGGGCAAACAAAAATCATACATAAATAAAGGGATGGAGTGAGGGAGGGGCTACTGCAGCAGTGATTATCTGAACATCTACTGTTATGGTACGTTGACATAGCTGTACTATTTGATCACAGCTATGGTAACCTTATCATTATAGGTAGTATATTAAAGCTTATAAAGTTTGGGAGGTGGAAATATTAGGGCCACAGAACTAGCCTAGAAAATCCTGCTCTAGATTTGGAAAAGGAATCTAGTTTGTAGTGCTTTCTAAATCTATGTATAGAGGACCAAGATGGTGCATGTATAATACTTCTAGAATCCATCCGTTTCAAAAAAAGCCATTGATGAAACCAAGCAGCTAGTAGAATATGCCATGACCCTGTCTGAAACTGACACATTTTGGTGGCAACAACAAAAGTGTTTAATGTGGGACAACCAATTTGAAATAATCTGCTGTGATACAGTTTGTCATTTAATTTCTGAAGATTTTAGCCCAATCAAGATAGTACCTGAGTTGATTGTGGATACTCAGTGTATGAAGAATCTTTTCTCCTTCATTTTTAGGTTCTGGAAAGAAGATAGTGAGGAGGATGTTTGGCTTAAAGTAAACATTTTATGCATAAATGAATGATTAATTCTCAAAGAAACCCTATATTTGTGAAAAATTATATAAAGTTTGATCTATCCATCAAGAGCTTGTAACTCAGATACTCTTCTTGGAGTAATCACAGCAATCAGCAAAACTGCCTTCCATTGTAAAAATCTCAAATCAGCCTGATGAGCTCATTCAAATGGAGTGGGAATTATTTTTTTCCAAATCAAAATTAAGATCCCAAGGAAGAGCAACTGAGCATACAAAAATAAGGGGATGGAGTGAGGGAGTGGCTACTGCAGCAGTGATTATTCAAACATCTACCGTTATGGTACGGTCACTCACATAGCTGTACTATTTGATTACAGCTATGGTAACCTTAGCAATATAGGTAGTATTCTAAAGATTATAAAGTTGGGAGGTAGAAACATTAGGATCTAGGTGGACAGAAATGCAGAACCCTTTCTAAAACATCTTGACATGGGAATGCAATGAAAGAGGGAGATCCATAGCCAGAAATGCTGAAATGGCCAACAAATAAACATTGCTAGAAGAGTAAGAAAGTCCATGGGATAATAACTCACACAAATATTGTAAAACAAGATGGATACTAAATGGACCTTGATTCTTTGTATGGCACCAACTAGAATTTTTTTTCCATTTGCCAATATATGATTTCCTAATAACATGTTTCTTTATTACTTAAATGCATGATGCACGTTTTCAGAAAATAGGTGAATAAAAGGTACTAAAACCCTATCATCCAAGCAGTTTACTGAAGTTATTTTAAGTTAGGGTATATCAAACTTCCCCCTATCTTGTGTGAGTAAGTCTAATCTGCGAGGAAGTTTGTGTTAATTGTTGTAGACTATTTCAAAAACAAGGCTGAACTATTTTTGCCCATGCCAGAAGGATGTCACCACAATGATCTCTGGAGTGTTCTTCTGAATCTTCAGAATTAACCTAGAAATCAGTGGAAAGGGTGAAAAGGCATATACGAGCATTCCAATTAATGAAAATGCATCTGTTTTTTAGGTCTTTTTGGACAGAGTCCTGGAGCAGAATTTTGCGAGTTGTTTGTGTGAATGCAAGCAAATAAATATATCTGAGGTATTCTTCACAACTGAATCAAATCAGGGAAAATCTTCTGATATATTTTCCATTCATGATGGTCTGTCCTTGTCCTGCTTTGCTTGTCTGCCACAATATTTTGCTCTTACATAATTTAAGATGCATGTGGAATAGGACTGTACTGAATAGCTATATCCCAGGCTACCATAGCTAATATGCAGATCTGGACTCCCCATTTGTTTATGAACTACATCACAGTGATGTTGTCTATAATCACTTGCAGTGGTAAGGAGACCACAGATTACTGAGAAAGTTTAGTGCACTTATAACTGCCAATGCCTCTTTTATTTGTATGTGTTTTGGTATGTCTACTTTTTCCTAAGACCCTTAATTTTACCTCCAAAGTCACAGAACCCCAATCATAGTCTGAAGCATGTGTTTTTGCAGACTGCATTGGAGATAGAAGAGAGAATGGGAGACCTTGATTCAGATAAAACTAGCCTGTTCGCCAAAACAGTCCCTTTTTTCAAATCCCAAGGCAAGAATTTAAAACATCAGGGGTATTGATGTTGGGACAATACAGATTTGTATGTGGAATTTTACCTTTCCAATGTGGAATTTGTCTAGAGAAGTCATGAGAATTATAGATGATGTGAATCTTGGTATCCTGAGAAATTTCCTTGCAGAAGTCAAGGACTGAGAGGAAAAACTCAGAAATAGCTCTATATATAGATTTACTTTTTCCCCTGTGGAATTGGACCAAAATATCTATGTCATTCCCTGGGTTTGCAATCCTGATGGAAAGACTTTCATCTTTTTTTTCCTGGATATTCACTCTGCAAGGGAGACCTCATACCCAAGGAAGTGATTCCTGGCACATTATAAAAGGTTCTGCAAAGATGATCAAGTCATCTTAACAAGGGAAATATAAATACCTTGCAGTCTGCAGCAGGTTGTCACTGGATCTAGACACTCAGTGAAAAACCTTGAAAGAGTAGATTACCCAAATGGTAATGCAGAGAAAGGATAGTGTAATCCAGTCATGGAAATTCTTAAGAAATGTTTTAAATCTGAAGTTATTGGAATATGATGATAACCATTCTTTAAATCTAGAGTTACCAAAAAAGAAAAAGAAAAGAAAACTGAAAGGGGAATATATGGCAACAGTATGTGCAGGGATACCACATTAAAGTTTGGAACTTTCACAAACTGATCAAGAATGGAAATACCTATGACTAGTCTTCAATGAGGCTTTGTTCTTTGGTACCATAAACATTCCTGAATAAAAATCTTTCCTTGCTAGAGAAAGAGGACCAGTGCTTGAGACCCCTTGAGTCAACAAATGCTGAAAGATAGGAGGAAAAAACGAGTTTGATCTAATAGGTGTACAGGAATTCCTTGCAAATGAGGGAGAGACTCTCACTATCCTCTGTATCTTTGATGAACTTCTTTTAGAACCCAACTGACTGAGATATCTATTGCTAAAGAGAGAAACTGATACCCATATTTTGCCACAGAGGTAAGGGGGGGCTACTATTTGATGATAATCATTAAGACTTGATGGACTGCCCATGTTTCTGGGAGACTTCCCTCTCCCTTTTTCGTAACCACCTTGACATTGAATTTTGAATATCTGCTTTACAGAAGATTGCTGATTCTGGTTATTTTGCCATTTATAAATAGATTTTGAGCTATGGGTAAAAACCTTTAACAATTTTGGAGAAAAACGTCTGAACAATCTAAGTCACCTTTTGAATCATTTTCCATTTCTCTTCACACTTTTCAAGAACTCCACAGCAGATTGTCCAAAATCAACCTCCCTATCAAGAGGAAAAGTTAAAATTATAGCTTTAATATCCACAGAATAATTCTGAGAATGTAACCATGTAGAGTCTACGTTCTCATAGCAGATCAAGCAGCTGCTGCTCTATTAAATGCATCAGACATTTCATAAGTACACTTAAAAGAATATCGGGTTACTTCAGAAACAGAAGCAATATGTATATTCAAACATTGCCCCTCAGGAGAAAGAAGAGCGCCTATAATGCTCATTGTATAAATAAAGCAAGCAAAAACTTTAACATGTCACCTTGAGAATTAAAATCCTAAAATATTTGTGACAGAAGAATACTCTTTCCCTATGTTCTCCCATTCCTTATCAGAGTTGGAGGGATTAGCATTTACAAAATGTTTAGGTGCAGAAGGATTTGCTAAGGACATCACTGCAACAGCAGATCTGGGATTAGAAAACAAAGATTTGTAAGACTGACCAACTTTATACTCTCTATCTGGCTTCTTAGTGGCTGAAGATGGATATTAGCAGGATTATGTGCAAGATAGAAAAAGTCTAACATGTAATAAGAAAAGTAAAGACACATCTATAAAAGACCTACAAGATGAAATAGAGAAAGAAATGAAACAATATGCTTTTGTAAATGCATTAGGGAAAGAGGATAGGTCACGACACAGCTGCAAAAACTGGTCAAGGAGGGAAAAGAGTATAGTGAGACAAGTAAAATGGCATAAATTCTGAACTAACTTTTGTTTCTCTCTTTAAAGAATCCAAGGAGAGATGCTGTCAGTTTAAGAAGGGTAAAAGGAGGGAAGAGGGAGGCTATCTTATACAGGAAACGGCCAAATGGAAACTTAAGGAGAAATGTATGATAAATTACAGAGTCCTCACAGTACAGCAAACAAGATTCTAAACTACCTGAAAGGTGTTCTTACAGATCTCCTAACAGAACTCTTCTATGGTCCTTCCATCATAGTATTTTGTAAAATTTGTGGGATGCTATTGTAGCACCACTCTTCAAACAGGAGGCATTAGTACTCATCTGTAAACTACAGGCACAGAATACTGGCCTCAGTTGTAGGAAGTCATGTAGAAGGCTTTGTTGAAGAACGAGCTAGTTTCCTGAAGCACAACAGACTTCCAGAATTGCCAACCATTGGTTAGGAAAAGCACGTCATCTTGTATGTGAATATTGAGGGTCTTATGCTAGAGTCATTGACTCAGTAACACAGTCAGTGTACTGACATTGCTGTGTGCTGCTAAATTCTTGTTAAAGGGTTGACATTCATTGTTATACTGTTGCCTATGCTTATACCGATACAAATTGCACTTAGCCTTGTGGATCTTGCAGCCATTGTAAATATTTAATGGACTATTTCTATGTCTTAGTGTTATATTTTCTGTTTTACATGTTTTGATGCATAATTTTTAATTTGTCTTGTAATGTGTACTGTATATTGATGGACAAAATGTAGCACCCCACAAGGCTACACCGAACATGGGTTCTACAATATCAGACTGTTTCTGTTACCAAATTCAAATAAATAAATAAATAATTGTCAACCCAGACAGATTTAATTTTATTACTGGTTGTGCTGAAGCATGAGAGGCAAAGCCATATTAATGCTGTAAACATTGGATTCATTAATGCTTTTCAATGAAGTTACTTACAGTCGGCTGCTAAGCAAAATGAATACACTGGAATTAGGAATAAGATTGTTTAAATGGACAGAAGAGTAGTTAATGGATAAGAAAAAAGAGCATATCTCATCCAGTGTTGATCCTTACTAACAGGCCCACAGCAGAACAACATGTCCCAGCAATATGGAAAATTGCACAAATTATCTCCTTACACAAAGATGGAAACTCCACAGAGCTGAGCAACTACAGACCAATTGCCATTCTCTCTCCACTATCTAAACTCCTCAAAATATGTATCCACTCCCAACTAATTCATTATCTTGCCTTCGACTACATGCTAGCAACATGTCAACATTGTTTTAGGCCCCATCATAATACCACAACTGCACTGCTCAGTTTCACCAATACCATCAACCAACTCAGAAACAATGGTAAAATAGTCTCTGCAGTCTTTCTAGAAATGTCCAGGGCCTTTGATAGGGTCTCTCACTCCAAACTATTAAATACACTCTACAAACTGAACCTCAACCCCTCTGCACTATAGTGGTACTGAAGCTATCCATAGGACTGGCTACAATCTGTAAAATGTCTTAATGTCCTATCCCACCCTCTTCCCATCACACTAGGAATAACTCAAGGCTTTATTCTTGTGCCACTACTCTTCACTAGTTTTACAAACAACCTCCATAGTGCTACCCCACTGGCTTCAACTATCCATTAGACAGATGACACAACACTTATATGTGCCACTAATAACCTGCAACACCTCTAAGATATAACCCAAAAATCATTCTCAGATACCGAGCTATGGCTCTCTAACCAACAGCTCATTCTCAACCCCAATAAAACAAAATTCATGATCTTCCAACCCACAAGATTTTCTCCCACCTTCAGCACCTTCTACATCACAGCTTGGAATAATACTAAAATAAATGCCGATTCACAAACAAAACTACTAGGTGTAATAACAGATAGCAACCTAAGATCTGACTTACATATATCACAAACAATTAAGAAAGTTCACAAAAAATGGGTACTCTTTACAGAAATAAAAAGTATCTAACTAGCACCTCTAGGGTTGCCATTGCTAGACCCCATCTTCTATCAACACTTCTGTATGGTTCCCCAATTCTCACCAACCTTAAAACAGGTTTAATTAAACTTGAAATATACTACAATAAAATAGCTAAATTTGCAACCGATTGCCCATACCCACCACTATCACTCATTAAAAAAACCTCTCCTAGTTAGAACTCCCACAACTTCTATCCTATAACCAATTAGCCTTAGCACACAAACTAGTATATCAACCTGAAAAAAACTTTCCCTTCTAAATATTCTCCAGCCCCATACCACAAATCCTAGTCTACAGTCAACAAATAAATCTCTACTACAAGTGTCCAAATCCACTAATATGGCAGGGGACTCCCTATTTTCTCAATATGTAGCAACAATATTGAATTCACTACCTCATGGCATCAGAACCAACACAAATACCAACCAATTCAAAAAATATTGTTAAAAATTATCTTAATGACACCTAGCTTGTCTCCTGTACTACTCCAGGCTAGCTAGTTTTAATTGTTTCTGGTCATAAATTTTCTTATTCCCTGACCACCTCATAATCTATGCTCTCTCTCATGTCAAGATAATCTCTAACCTCATCCATTTCTATCTAATGTCCCCCTACAAACCCTTCTTCAGCTTACTTTGAGAAACTACAATGTCTACAGTACAATAAGGAATTATATCAGATTATTGTAAAATACAAAGCTATAACAGCATAGAAGGTAATTTCTGGTGTACTGCATGCCTTGTATATTTTTTGTATAATTTATTGTATAGGTTTTGTATAATCTCTATATATGGAGCTTTTCTCCCCAGGCCTCCTCTGAAAATGGGTCTTATCCCAGTTTGACTTTCCCAGTAAACAACTGTAAAATAAATATGCAAATTGATTAATTAATAAAAATGCTGATATATAAAAAACAAAATAACTCCAGAAATAGCATGTTTTAAGTGATATTGGCAAACCACAACATAGCATTTCTGAATGTTCTTTAAGTAATGAGAAATTAAAATGATTTAGTAAAGGTTAACATTACCTTTTCAATTGTGATTTCAGTCTAAGCTGGTTGTTGATCTTAAAGTCCCTTTTTTGTAGGCTTAACACAAAGCTATTCTTTAAGAAATAAAGGTTTACCTTCAAATGATATAGGAAAGTACTTTAGGGATAAGCAATCATCGTTTATGACACCATCAAATTCTGCTGTAACAGCATTTGAGAAGACCGTTACCTGTGACTTACATTTTTATTTGTCAATCTGTTGTCTTTTAGAAAGGAATTTCAGAATAGATGTCGATGTCTTCTTGAAATTAACAATTAAAGTGGACCTGGACATTTTGCGACAGGCTACCTTTTGCCACACCCGTCATGTTATTTCTAATATCAGTAACTAATCCAATTCCTAATTTTTGAATGGAAAAAGAATTTCCTTAGAAATATCTGATTACTAGAGTTTTGCAGATGACCTAACTAAGAGAGTTAAATTTAAAGGTTACAAGGGAAGCCAGATACTTTGATGGCAAAACTAAAACAAATAAGTTGTTGAAATATAGGAGACTAAGGAATTGAAATGGGTTTAATGTGTCAGTTGTAACTTTGAAAGCAGAAAATACATGAAAAACTACTGAAAGTAATACACAATCATTGGGATATTTTGTTGTCATACCCTAACCTAGCTCAATACTTTATATCAGGATGTAGATTTTTGTTTCATAGGGGTAAAACTACTGAGCAATATTTAAGCAAAGTAAAAGGATTATGACAGAAACCTCAGTATGCAAACTATGGCAAATGAAAAAAAAATGTTCCACAGGTTCATCCCATGTGGAAATTGTAAACTTAACCAAAATGTTATTCAGATTCCAACTTTTACAAGTGGTAATAATGGCAAATTATATGAAATGCAACAACTCATATCATGCTTGAGTACAAGGGTCATTTATCTTGTAACATGTGTTTGTTCTGCATTTTACATGGGCAAAACTTCCAGGATGTTCACTCATAAAATATCTGAACATTTGGGTAATATTAAATGCAAAAGTGATACAAATAATCTGCCCAAACATTAAAGTAAACATCCTGGAGGAGCTTACTTTATTTATAAACGCTGTTAAATTACTATGCATGGTACTAAGTAAGGAAGCATGTCAAAAATTATTCTCAAAAAAGGACTACACATAGCTGATTAAGTTAGTACTGTCTTTTTGTAGGACTTAATGAATGTTTATCAATATATATGTAGATACATCAAAACGTTTTACAGCAGACTCCCTTTTTATAGATGTTTTTATAGGTCATAACCTATTTTAATATATGAGATCTGAACAGAATTGTTATCTAAATTGCACATGTATACATTAGAAATTGTGGGCTGCCACTTTTTTTAGGGCCTCATGTATACAAAAAATATATATATTTTGTTTTGAAATATACTTAGTATAATATAGTGTTGCATTGCTGATATTACAGATTGCCTTCCCCCTAATGTTTGAGTTTGACACCTGTCTTTTTAAAATTTAAACATATCTCCATGGCATCAACAGCGGAAGTCTATAAAGGCTATTATAATAATGATTGCCTTAGATTATATTGAGGAAGATGGGACAACCCAACAAATGTCTATTGCAATGGTTAACAATACACAGAACTCTAATAAATTAAATTTCAATGCTTGGAAAAGAATTTTGCAGCTTGTTTTTTTTTTTTTTTTTTTTTTTTTTGTGCTGAATGGGAGATAAATTGGTAGGGATTACTGCACTGCACAACATGTGGCATGATAACCACATAGCATAATAACTGCCACCCTGCATCTTCCTATCTGCAATGCAAAATGTAGCTAATAAAGCAACAAAGCCTCATCTCAGTTTTATACCAGATAGGATGCACATCACACCTACAATATTTCTTCAACATTAAAGTATGCAGGATTTCTTGAATCATTTGTTGATGAAATGTTATCCCGTAAAATAAATTAATCATGGGAAAGCAGGTTTCGTACTCTGCCTCAGAAAGGTGTTGAAATGTGGAGGTATAAGCAAATATATTCTGTTACTAGGCATTAAACTTCTACTTTGATATATATTTAAATGGGTTTATTCCATAACTGACAATTATGCTATGCCAATATACTCAGTGTTTATTGATTTCCATATGACAGTAGATTTACAGACTATGTACTTCTAAGTGAGGGTTTCCATTTAAAAATATTACGCATGGAGAAAAAAATAGATCGGCTAGTACACTAAAAGATAAACACAATGCTATGTGTTATATGTGTAAGACCAAAACCAGTGACAAAGATTTTACTTAAATCTGATAATCAAATGGGTATGTATTTCACTCTTTACTGAAAAAATGAAAGTTTCCAATTTTTTTCAGCTGTATTGTATGCACAACTGTATAAAATAAGAAAGATTTATTGTACTCAAAATGTGCTCTCAAAAATGATTTATGCAGTAGAGTTAATAGGAGGAATTTGAAAATAGTGTCTAGAGCACATGATTTTGCACACATAAAGCAACAAGAAACAGCATCTCCATGACTCAAAGAGGTTTGTGTGAGGCAAGACGCCCCATTATTTAATTGTTTACCAAGGAAGGGGCAGTATAATAAACAATGATCTGAGACAATGCATCAATAAAAGTGTAAATATACTTCAAAGGCAATATTATATCTGTCCCAGAGCAGACATGGAAGAACATACAGTACTGCAGTTACTCTGGACAAATTCCTTTCAAAATGAATATGAATGTCTTTATTAACACTGGGATGACAGAGGAGGTGGACACACAACTGCAAGTTCAGACAGAAAGAAAACATAAAACTTGGGTGGGAAAACAAACACCAGTAATCCATGCTTTTCTTGGCTCTGTAGGAAAGCCTAGCATAATATCTGATATTTAATATATTTACATAATTAAAAAAGCAGGAGCCATTGATAATTCATTGTACTATATAAGAATAATAGGATTATTGCCCCTCGGTATGCAAGTGTGATATGAGCAGAGATGCTTGTGCAGTGGGTGATACTAAAATCTTCTGCAACTGTTTTCATTAAATCCCATCAAAATAGCACAGGAAGCCTATAGCATTACACAGCAGCAGACCTGAATTAAAATTAATGTGCTTGAACATCCTGAGATTTCTTTCCACCATTTGGATAAATCCAGCTGTGCCACATGGTAACTAAAGAGCCCATCAAGATCAAAGTAAACTTAATCCCAGCACAGAATGTAGAAAAAAGAGCCAGACTCAAAAAAACTTTTGCGCTGTTGTCCACCTTTAATTACACTACAAACTTCTTCAGAACAGTATTTCCATCATAAAAAAACATCCTTTTTAAACTGAAGCACATGACAATTGAACCAATACAAATCCATCACTCATTAACGTTAATGAATCAATAGTTTACATGAATCATTTTCTTAAAAATAATATATATGTATTTACTAGTATATGTATATTATTGCATTCATAAAAAACTTCCCTTATATAAATATAAATAATTTGATATATAATAAAATACAACTTAATACTAACTTCACAATTTTTGCATTTGTAAAAAAACACTTAATATTGTTTCGTTCAAGCCTGGGAAACAATCTGCATTGAGAGCAATTTGTCATTTGCTTTCCCTACATTCTAGCAAAGTTTTAAAATCTCCTACAAAAAGTCCTGAATCCACTGTATCCAGTACAAAAAAATGTAAATTTTTTGAAAACATTGCAATCAATAGCGTGCCTTGCCAATGCGCTCATCCTATCTTTCTTTTTAATGGCATGGACATGTTCATAAACTCTCTTGCCTAGAGACCTAACAGTTTTCCTGCGTAGAAACTATTACAGGAATTACATAATGCAATATATACTACTAATGTTGAGTTACAAGTGTACCTTCCTTTTGCCCAAAGAACCTTGTCACAATGCTTTCGCTCCACAGAACTAGAACTGGCTAAAAATCTACACTAGCTGCAGTGACCACAAGAAAAACTACCAAAACTTTCACAATTATCCTTACTACAAGTGACACTTTCTAGAATAGTTTTTATATTCACTACCCTTTTGTAAGTGAACAAAGGCTTACTTCCCAGAATTTTGAACAACTCTGAATGCCCCATCAATACTTTCTAGCTATCCATAATGATGTTCCTAATTATACACATTCCATTGGAAATTGGTAAATGGAAGGCTAATGCGTAACCCTGATTGTTATTGGACAAATGGATGACTGACCCCATTTTACAGAAGAGGATAGGGCTAGCTACATCTTCATGTAACTCAGTGACCTCAACAACATTCTTCAACCAAAGATGATCATATGCTCTCTCCATAAAAAAAATGTATTAACTTGTCTACTTCCAACAAAAAAATCGAGTCATCACTTGTCAAATGACTTAACCGAATGAGCTGCCCCTTAACTACTCCTCTTTTCATATGCTGAGGATGCAAACTGTCCCTGTGTAGATATTGGTTAACAAACATGGATTTCCTAAAGGTTCCACTACTAAACAAAAAATTTTCATTAAGTTCCAAATGTATATCCAAAAAATCAGCCGTATTACCAAAGCAACCATGGATGAATCTTACCGGTAGTAACTATTCAAATCATTCACAAATAATTTGGAAAAAGTCTCAAAATCTCCCTCCCTCCATCCCTGTAAAGGAAAACAAGCATTTGCAGAAGTGGCCATTATACACTTCATGTCTGGGTCCTGAACATTTCAAAACAGTGCCGTTACTTGAAAATACTAATAGAGTAATGTGTATTTTAGTTTTCATTACCACTGAAGCTTATTTTGTGGTGTGTTCCAGTAGCGACCACAAGTCTAGGAGCTTACAGAGACTATGATATATGATTTCCATCGGAACAACAGCAAGGACGGTATAAACTGTTCGGCTCTTTCCCTTAAGGGCATATGTTTCTGCTGGGGTTGACTGTATAATTCGAACTGAGTCCAGCATACAAGTGTTTTTTCTTATGGACATACCTAACAAATTAGGGGGATGTGTCAGTTTTGATGGTATTAATCCATCTTGTAGGTGGGCTTTTCAGCAATTCAACATTTCCTTAGCCGTTAAAAACTTTTTTGCGATACTCATTGCAACAACAGCAGGACTGATTTATACTTCTTTCTGCTAAGATATTCTATTTGGGATTGACTGTTTATGTGGAAACTGTATGCAATGGTTACAGATTTTTTCTGGACTTATTTTACATCCCTATGTGGACTTAATAGTGTCTAATACCTTGATACTGGTAATATACCAGGAATGTTGGCTCTAGGCAGAATATGGTTGTGTTTTTTTTACTAATTTTTTTACTAATTTAGTTCATGTTTATTGAGTTAGCCTATACAGTTATGCAAATGGAGATAACAGGATTTCAGGGGCATTGATTGGATACACGGATTATGTTATATGTCTTATGTGTGTCTTATTTGATAGATATCAGCTATTTAGTTTGTAGTATTTTTTTTATAACTAGGGCATTTGTGTCCGACAGGACAAAGTCATCAGTCCTAAAAATCTATGTGCTGTTAATTAATTAGACGCTATAGGGCTTGGGTATTCTATGTCTATATGATAACAAACAGTTACAATATATGTGGGATTTCTTATTCTGTTATATGGTCTATACTAACTATATGATACGACATTACTGCCTTATTAGGGTGGGACGATTAGACTGGAGTAGTGTAATGTATTGTATGTATTAAGGTTGGAATGGGCCTATGTATTGTATGTTAAATTGGTAACAAACAGCACTGATTTGCATGCTGTGGATGTATTGCTGACACTATTATGTAGGGTATTTATGTATTATAGGGCGAAGTTTTCAGTCCTGAAAAATTACAATCTATGTGCTGTTAATTAATAAGATGCTATAGAGCTTTAATATACCTCAAGAATTCATCCTAACATTACAAATATTATATAATAACCCTATACAACTTTATATATAAATAAAATATTTTATAAAAGAATACAAATCAGAAATGAAACCCGTCAAGGCTGTCCTCTATTCCCCCTTATTATTTAATTTATATCTAGAACCTCTATTTTTACATATTAAACAAAATGTATACCATAATGCCCCAATAATTTACGGTATCAGGATTTCTATGACAGCATTTGCAGATGACCTCAATGTATACTGTATAACACCAGTTTCAGATACCAAAAAAAATACTAGCTGCTGTTGAAGACTTTGCAGTAATAAACCTTTAAAAAAAAAAACTTATTTCCTTTAAAAACTCTGAAACCCTTTTCACTTTTACCATTGGTAGGGCAAGTAAAATCAGAAGAAAAGATTAAATATTTAGGTATTACATTTTCCACAGATAACAAGGACTTTTATTTTAATAATGTTAAACTAACTTGGGATCACATTTTATCTGACCTAAGGAGATGGAATAACTTGAAATTACCACCACTAGCAAATGTCTCAATTATTAAAATGAATGTATTGCCCAGACTATTATATATCTTCAGATCTACTCAATTTCTAATCCTCAAGAAGTTCTTTAAACAAATTCACACTGAATCTGCTAAATTTATATTGAACCAAGGAAAACTAGAATATCATACGACAAATTGATGACCCCGGTGGTCTTGACTTACCCAACTTTGAAAAATATTACTTAATAATAAATGCTAATAGAATTTTAAGAATTGCTAATTATGATGCACGTAGTAATAATTGGTCCCCAAACTGGATAAGATCGAATTACAAACATGCTGCGAATCTGAATATAAATCCTAAATCATTACCTTTCCTAAGAAAAGATACTATTAAATCATATGCATTAATGGAACACATTAATATATATATGTATATAACATTATTACAAAATCTCTTTAGATCATTAAATCTCCTCCAACACATGATGACCTTACAACCTTTTCATAGGAACTCTAACCTGAAAATTAATAATCAACTAATAGATCTAAAAAACTTCCCACTTATAATTAACTTAACTCTACATGATGTATACCCATATCTAACTTATTCGGCTCATGATTTACGACAGCAAATGAATCTTCCCAAATCATACTTAGTCATACTGAGACAGATTAAAGATCTATCCATAAGCTACTTTAAAGATTTAAGTATTAATAAAGAGGACTTAACGAAATGTACCGCACTATGGCAAGCCCTATTACAAGGTACCAAATTTATAACATCCACATATAAACTGATAAAAGACTTTAAATATCAAGATCACGTTCTCTTGTCAAACTTTTGGAAAGAAAAAATACCATTGATTGAAGAAAGTAAAATAGTAAAAGCAATTAATTTAACAGTAAAATCAATCTCCCTCCAAAAGTTAATATTTACCCAACTCATGATACTCAATAATGCTTACTATACACGTCTTAGCTTGCATAAATTTAACTCTAAAAATTCTCCTAGGTGCCCATATTATAAAGATGAAACTGTTGACCTCCTACATATGTTCTGGAGCTGTAAATGTATATACAAACTTTGGAATTCCTTAAAATTACAACTGCAAAAGATGGGATATCAAAATTCAATGCTTTCTTGGGAATTTATGATATTGCATATCTAAATCCCAAATGACCATACTTATGAATATCTTTTTGCTAATGAAACTCTATATAGCTACTAATTGGCTGAACCCATCTCAAACTTCATGGGACAACTTCAAGATTTTAGCGATAAAACATATATTAGCCCACAAACTACTAATTAATAATCATAGCAAACATATAAGTAATCTGAAGATTTGGGAACAAATTTTCAATATTATACTGGCTTAATGTACCGAGCCCAGGAAACTCCCTGGATATATATAGTATAAAGTCTAACCCCATCAGGAATCATATTATTACAAGATATTATCCCTAGTGATAAGAATCTTCATATGTACTTCTATGTTAAAATATGGAATCATTCATGTAAATAGTGTACATATGTTACAAGTATGTTGTTAGAAGCTTTGTTTGGAAATTACCTGTGTATTTCTCGGTCAAATGTTTGTATGAACAAGTTGAAAAATAATAAAGAATTTTTATTGAAAAATAAAAAAAGATGCTATAGAGCTTGTGTATTTTATGCCTAACTGATAACAAACAGCTATGATATATGTGGTCTTTCTTATTCTGTTATATGGTCTATGCTAACTATATGATATGGACTTTACTGCCTTATTAGGGTGGGATGATTAGACCTGAATAGTGAAATGGATTTTACGTATCAAGATGGGAATGGGCCTATGTATTGTTTGCTAAATTGGTAATAAACAATTGGTAATAAACAGCACTGATTTGCATGTTGTGGATTTATTGCTGACACTATTAGGTATTGTTGAATGATATTTCTATTGATAACTAGTACTTTTAGACACTGAACTATGCTATTGGAACAACTCATGGAAACAGAAATGTACTTTTATATGAATAATCACTGTTATTATTTATGAAAAGAATTGATTGAAATGTTCATGACTTTCTATCGGGCTAAGGGATGAACGGGTTAGATCTCTGAGTGGCAGTTTTCACTGCTTATGGATGCTTTATGGATGTTTACTGCTGGTTGAAAATATTTTGATATGTGTGATTAATATCACAAGTGGACAACATGAAGTTAAGGCTGGTAGTTAATGAAGGTACATTTTATCTATAAACAGGAATCCGCGATAAGTGAACAAGCACCTGGGAGATTTTTTTGCTGTTCAAGCAAGGGCTTACCAACTATCTAGAGAAATTTAATATTGGGGGACTTATTTAATAACATCAAAGTACATTGAGCTTTAGGGGCAGGCATTCCAGTGACTTTTTCTGGTAAGTTGACCCCCTATAGGTAATGTGATATTATTTCTTATTTTCTCCATTTGGTCAATGTTGTCATATATGCTGGGGGAATTTAAAGTGAATTATTGATTCTGTATCTATGCTACATAGACTTTCATAGACTAATTAGTTTTATTAAAGGATATATTATTCCCATCAGCCCTCCCTTGCGTAAATATTTTATCCATTTGAAATATAGATATAGGTGGTTAATCTACATTTAGGACCTATCAGGTTTGTTTACATGGGATTCACCCATATATCCTTTTGACCGATTTGGTTCTGTACTCCGATTTTTTCACCTACTATATATTGCCAGTTATGTTTGATTGGGATTAATATCCATTTATTGAGTGGATGATAAATAGAGTTATTTATCATGAAGGTATGACTTCACTGATATAGGTTGAAGTAGACTCAACAGTGATAGTGAGAAGTTGGACTCAGTGAGGCTGTTTTTGGATTGGTAATACATATCTCAATATGGAGATTTATGATTTTTTAAGAACTATTGGATTTGATCAAAGCAAGATTATTAAGCCTAGGCTGATATTGTCCTGTCATGGTGGCCAGGGGTTGATATTGTCCATTATTTATATATCTAGGGTCATATATCTCTATTTGATTTTTTTATTTTTTTTGTCCACCCAATATGGATATTTTGAATTTGATAAGGAGATTATCCTCTGATCAGGAGGACCTGGCAATTTTTGGTATTGGGATGGAATCAACATCAGAAAATGGGACCACACCGGTCAATAGGGGTTAATACATGTGAAGCATTATTTGCTACCCTAACCAAACATGTGTTCTCTTAGGAACAATGTGTGGCATTATAAATTATTCAAGGCTTATACAGTGAAAGGAGTTACCCCTAGAGGTTTAAGAGTCAGAACTCAAGCAATGGTGAACAATCCTGATCAGGCCCTACTTCAGCAAAGGAGGAATGCACAACACAAAACTACAATGCAATTTGTAGAAATACTGATGGGATTTCATGATAGGACAATAGATACAGAAATTGCTGCTATTACTAAGATAAGTGTACAAGTTAGGGAATGTGAGGGACTGCCCATATACTCTTTATGTCTTAAGAAATTGAGTACTAAATTGACTAATTTGGAAACACAACTTAAAGATAGGAAAAAGAAAAAATTCTTAGAGATGTAATAGTCTATGAACAAGGTGACCCCTTTTCCAAAGATAGTGGTAAGCATGTTAGATTTTCACAACAATACAGGAACCCAGCTAAAAGAAAACTCTCGAGAGCAATACTCAAAAAATCAGGGGTATCTGATACATTAGGGGAGGATTCCTCCTCCGGTTATGATATTGATATATCAGTATCCGCAGACTTCCCAGCACAAAAGATGAGGAACTCCAGTAATTTTGAGGAGTTAAACCAAAAAGGAGGGGGGGGGTTGAAAACACAGAAAATGTGGAGAATATGGAGGGATTATTCCGGAAGTTTGTACAGAAACATTAGCAGGAAATGTTTTGAATATGTCATCCTACTCTCTCTCCTCCTTGGAATTAAGTAATCTTAATTAAGGTCTATCATATATACCTGGTTGCTTTGTTTCAGAGGATTATTTTGCTAAAGATGTGGTTGAGTTTTGCAGAATTCTTAACTTGAAGTTATTTTTTCAGGATAAAGGAAGTATTGATGCTCATAATCATTTTAGATACCACAAATCCACGTTCTCACCCCTGATGCATCACAGTGTACTCGCATTCCAAAATTCCACCCTTAGAGATGTCCATTTCAGCTCTAGGAATAGCCAGATTAAAGCTAATAATGTAACCACACAAGAGATTAATATTATTTCCAAGTTAGCAGATAATCACAAGATAGTTATTCTGAAAGGAAATAAAGGAGGTACTGTGGTGGTGCAAAACTGAGAACAATATGATAAAGAGGCCAAAAATCAATTAGCGGACAACAGATATTATGTGCACCTTACATACAACCCTACAAAGAACTTTCAAAAACAGATAGATGAATTTCTATCATTAGCTGTAGAAGAAGGAATCATCACTGATAATGTCAAGAAACAACTTAATATTTTGGACCCTAGTAATCAGTATATATATTTTCTACCAAAAATACACAAAACTTGTATAATCCCCCTGGCCGAGCAATAGTGTCTGGAAGAGGATCTATGACTGAGCCACTCACCCAATATTTAACTAAGTATTTGAAGCCATTATTAAAGTGGGTAATGGCTCATCTGAAAGACACTACAGAATTCTTGCAGGTCATCTCTGAAATGCAAATAGAATATGAATGGATACTCTGTACCCTGGATGTCAAAGCCCTTTATTTATTTATTTATGTATTTATTTATTTATTTTTATTTATTTTACATTTGTTAACCGGGTTAGTCTGGCTGACCTTTTTGCTCATTTTCAGCAGAGATCCAGGGAGAAAAGCTCTTCAGGACTAGAAAACAATTTATTAAATTTTAGTAACATAGTAGTAACAATATCCCACATTGGGCAGGCATCCAGGTGTTACAATATTGGTTATACAGGTCAGAATTTTATCCGCCAGGTTTCAACACTCTTCTTCTGGGTTTAACTGAGCATGTATTAACTAAGAATGTCTTTTTTCTATCACAATACATGTTATCTACAAATCAAAGGTACAGCTATGGGGGCTTCTTTTGCTTCTATATATGCAGATATATTTATGGCATTTATAGAAAAGCAAATTATTTATGATAGTTCTTATAATCTGTACCTTGACCAAATAGATATCTGGAAAAGATATTTACATGATTGCTGGATGATATGGAGATCAGATGCGGGACACCTGGCAGAGTTTGTAGAATATTTAAATGAAAACAAGTGGGGAATTGAATTTACGGTAAATCATCACAAAGATAGTATTACCTTTCTGGATGTATTGATAACTAGGGCTACAGACAACACTCTGACAGTAGAAGTATATCGTAAGTTCCCCAAATATAATTCCCTTCTCCATGCCTCCAGTTATCATCCCCCTCATATAAGCAGAATCATTCCTAAATCTCAATATATGAGGGTGAAACATATTTGCTCAGAGGATGACATCTATTTGTACTTCAGGGATGACCTGACTAAGAGATTTAAAGAAAGGGGCTATAGACCAGACCATATTATGCAAGCTAGGAATATTGTCAATGTTATGGACAGGGAAACACCTTTACAGTATCATGATAAGCAGGGTAGAACTAAGGGCCAATTAAGGCTAGTGACTACTAATGGTAGAAATATTGGGGCACTAATTGATAGTGTGCAATGTAACTGGAACATCCTTAGGGCGGACAATATGCTCTCCAAATTACTGGGAGTGGAGTGCCATTTCTCCTTTAGGAATGGGAAAAATTTGGTGTCCTTCTTTAACCACTATAAACAAGGTGATTATAAACCTAAGGAAAGGTTACAAAGAACTATTGAGGGACAAATTGTCAAAGGATGTTTTCTATGTGGTCACTGCACACAATGCACTAGGGTACTACAAACGAATAGTTTCAGTAGTAAAAATATGAGTACAGTATTTGATATTCCTTTTTTTGTAAACTTGCAACTGCTCTGCTTTTTATGTAGGTCAAATGTCAAGAGAGTTTAAACATAGAATTTCAGAACATTTTAGTGAAATTGAAAATAAAAAAACATACAAATGCTCTGTATAAACATACTGAAATTCAGCAAACAGCATCTTTTCATTTTATTATTATAGACAGAATTCTGGGAATTAAATATAACAAATCTGGATGGCATTAGTTACTTAATGCTAAAGAGAGAAAATGGATTATTAAACTGGGAGGGCTTTTTGCCCCAGGATTAATTGAACACCTCTAATAGGTTCCTAGGCTAGTGACATAGTATATAAATGTATGAGTTTA
Organism: Protopterus annectens; assembly: GCF_019279795.1. Lineage (NCBI taxonomy): Eukaryota > Metazoa > Chordata > Ceratodontiformes > Protopteridae > Protopterus > Protopterus annectens. The sequence goes on from NC_056725.1 coordinate 1,072,889,026, forward strand.
ATTGTGTCTTTACACTGATGAAGGCTTAGAGAAGTATAAGCCGAAACTGGTCTGTTGCTAATGTATACTGATGCTTTGACTGATGTGAAACAATATATTATTTTACAGCTACCACTTTCTGCTGGTTGTATTTTCCTCTTTTCTCCAACAGTTTCTTCCTTCTGTTGTATAGTTTGTTTATGACAGGGGACCACCAGATTGGCTTCCTTTTTTTGGAGGAGAGATTCATGGTTCTATTTGAGATTACACAATTCATGCATGAGTGGATGTGCTTATACAGTGCTTTAGTGTAGGATTCGGCAGTCGAACTTTCAGTTTCCTTCTGTATGGGTGTCAGGACGTTTGTCACTTCTGACTTGAGTAGCATGAAGTTGGCCTTGGAAAAGTCTTTTACAAATGTTTCCTTACTGGGGGGTGGGGGTGGGATGTGGATGCCAAAGGTAGCTTATGGTCAGACCTAACCAACGAGGTGGTGACCACTGGTGTGGAGCATTGATTTCCCATGTTGGTAATGACCAGGTCCAGGATATTGGAACCCCTGGTGGGACTATGGATTAGTTGATCCAGAGCATTGGAATTTATGAATTCCAAGAACCGTTGGGCAAAGGTGTTGGTACACGAGTAGTTTTTCCAGTTAATGGCAGGGTAGTTGAAATCACCCAGTATTAGGGTATTTGGTTGTATGTTAATATTTTCCAGTATGTTTAGAAAGGTGTAGTCGGAATCTTGGGGCATGGTGGGGGATCTGTAGCAAGCTACAATTTGGATTGCAGTCTTGCCTAGTGTAAGTTGCACCTGGAGAATTTTGGATGCATTGTGTTGGACAGCTAGCCTGGAGGTGTGAATATCCTTGGTGAATATGGACACTTCTCCACCTTTACTGTTATAGTCCTGGTTTGGTAGCAGAAAAGTGTGGTAAGAGTTGTAGCCTGGTATTGCAGGGGTGCTCTCTGGAGCCTTGAACCAAGTCTCAGTTACTGCACAGATATTGATGTTCCCCATTTTTAGGAGTGCCTTGAGAGAGTGCATTTTGAGGTTTAGATGTCTAGCATTGAATAGCATTACCTTCAGATTTTGCATACCTGTACCTGTTACAGTGGTGGTTTTGTCGTTTGAGCCTTGCCTAAAAAAGGCACTATAGGGGTGGCAAGAGCCTTAGCCAGTAACCTGAATCCCAGGGGCGACAGGTGCAGACCATCTCTGGCAAAGCATTGTGGTTTGTCGATCATGTCATCCCAGACAGACTGATACTGGATCCCCTTTGAATGACACCAGAAGCTTAGCCAATTGATGAAGTCAATCATTTTGTCCTTATACTGTGGTATCATTTTGGGCGAAGGCAAAATGCTACTCAGGGCTAGGGTCATACCTGCCTGGGCCACATGATCAGAGAGGTATTCCATGTCTCTTTTCATGTAGTCCAGAAAGGTACTTCTCAAGTCATTCACTCCAACATGGACAATGACAGAGTCGTATTTGTACTTGTTATGGAGTGATTTGAGTGCATGCATTATGTGGCTGATACTGGCACCCGACAGGCAGCTGACCATAATTTTCTCCTTGTTCAGCCTGATGAGTGGGACATCAGTGTGCCTGACTATAACGTCACCTATAACTAAAGTGTTGGGTAGTCCCTATTTTTAAAACAGCAAGATAGACTAAAAGGGAGAGATCACTTTTGTATTCTGGTACTATGGAATACAGTAGGATGGCTAATACATTTAAATAGTTGAAGGGGAGTGATTTCACAAAATGATAATTTTGTGCATACTCACACAAACCAGTAAAAGCAGAGAGGAAATGAAATATATGGTCAAATTGACATAAGGGGCAGACAACTAGAAAGACAGTGGTGTTTAAGAACACAACATTAACTGGGTGGGAGGGTGGTAAAAAATATTTCTGTCTGACTCACACGAGACAGAGCTATGATCTCTTTTCAAGTTTTAATATGCAGTTAAAAGCAGAATACAAGTAAAACACAAGGTAAAGAAAACAAATCACAGTATTCAAAATAGAAAAAGGCAATAAAGTAATACAAAATACAACAAATAAAAAAGCAAACTAACATTTCCCTCACAGCAAAGTGCAGCAGAGTCTGGGTGAGCCTTTCTAGTAATGCTCAGAAATGTTTTATTTTGCTCCTGAAATAGGTTTAGTCCCTAGCGCCACCCCCTCAGTTCACAGATAATTAACCTTAACTGACCTCTTCTATCAGACAGAGCTGTGGTCTCTTTTCAAGTATATATATATATATATATATATAAATATATATAAAATGCAAGGATGGTGCTGTTGGCCATAAGAGGCCATAGGGTGAGTATGTCAGCAAGCCCCTATGGGTATGTTGCCTGGGACATGGACACAAACAGACCATATGGACAAGGACAGTATCTGTAAGTGTGCAGGGCAATAGGAATATTGTGCCAGTGCAGTATACCGAAAACAGATAAACAAGAGTTGGTAATACAGACAGCTGTCAGCATATGGCAGGCAACCAGCATAATGTAGACTGCTATGCATGCAACGAGATAAAAGTGCAGTTCAGAAACATTTGCTTTTAATAAGCTCATCAACTTAATGACCAGTATGATATCCTAATTTTTGCACAATAAAACACAGCCACTGCCAATGCAGTGCTCATGTCTTACTAGAAGTGTGCTTTGAGCAACCTGTGGAGTAAGTAAGCATGCTTAGAACAGAAAGTCTGACAGTCACCCAACCAGTCAAGTGACATATGTGACTAGGGAGTAGTATTATTTTTATTGTTTTTTTGCATGTGCTATAGGTAGCTGTCTACCTGAAACTGTGTTGAGATAGTAAGTTAGTGACTGCCTGCAGCAGAAAATGGGTACATACTGTCTGGTATAATGTGAACAGCAGTAGGAGTCTTTGCAATGACTTGACACATGCAAGTGATGCTGCATAGTTGAGTAGGGTTGGGAAGGTGGCCTGATGGTTAAGGTGTTTGCCTTGCAAACACAAGGTGCAGGGTTTGAGTCTCGCAAGGCATAATTGGCTAGGCTTAAAATGGCTCGCAAGGGCAGTTAGATTAGTACTAATCTATGAACCTGTATCTATGCACCTATGAACAGAAAAGCAGAAAGGTTTTAAGTGTGTTGTACCATGCTAGAGAACTAGGCCATGCTCTATGCTGAGGATTGTGTGAGTGTCACCCAGTCATTGCTGTTTTGCAAGACCTGTGAGGTGTTGTGTTTGATTCTGGGTGACTGAGATATGCTAGCCAGTGTGCTGTGGTGTCTAGTAAGGGAAGCTTACAACTGTCCAATATATAGTATTCTGTATGAGCTTTTTGAGTAGCACAGATTTATCTGATGGGCGACCGTGACTCTTTAGCTGTACACTTTCCTAGTATGAGGAAAAGTGTTGGGAGGTTGTCACTTGCAACTCCAGAAACATGCACGCAGTAAACCTTTAACTCCACATCAATCCATGAAATGACTGTGAAAATGATGTGCATCCTTATCCCTTTTACAATCATCTCTTGTTTAATTTCTCCAAATGTTTTGGGTTTCTAATACGATTACAAGAATAGGCCTCATTTCTGAGTCAGGATATGATTAGAGTTCAATAAATTAGTGTTACTTTTGGGTCAGATTCACTAATGCCTACACTAAGTGTACCTAATCTGCATTCAAGAACATTCCTACCACATTTTTGTGGTTTCTAGTCACTCAGAAAGATTTCACTAAGTGCACATGTACTGTCTTTGTGGTAACCATTATGAATCCCACTCAATATTTAAGGCTGCAAGAAAACTAAAATTAGGACGAAAAAGGTGTGAGTTATGTCTGTGTTGTCTGTTCACTCAGAATGGTGTAGATTTGGTCTACACTTAGTGCAGGTGTTAATTAATCCCAGAGGTAATCTTTCATGTTTGTCAGGAGTGCTGTTCTCAGCACCCACAGTGTACCCAGGACTGCCTCCTGCTGCAGTTCATAAGAGGTTACATGTACTAGTAGCTCCTAATACAATTGTAATTGTCGGGGTATCTCTGTTCCACATTGCTTTCATTTCTGCTTCTAAATTTTGATATAAATTCTCGTTTCCTCCTATTATGGACTGTGGCTGTAGGGAAGAGTGTGTGTGTGTGTGTGTGTGTGTGTGTGTGTGTGTGTGTGTGTGTGTGTGTGTGTGTGTGTGTGTGTTTGTGTACGTGCCTGTGCCCACTTGCATGTGTGTGTTTGTATCATTGTACTCAGAGATAGAGGGGGGCTTCGCTGTCATTGAATAAGTCTGGTTGCCCGCCAAAGGTGTTTTGCAAAAAAACACAAATATCTTCACTGCTTTAGGTATTACTTTATGGAAGGATTATCCAACGCTTCTATTGCATGTCTGAGCTTCTTCTTCTTCCTTCATCTTTATCATATTGCTCCGTGTCTAGATGTGGATTCCTGAATATGGGGAAACTTCCATGAACCAAAAAAAAGGCACAGCAAATTCAGCAAGTGAAAGTTTAATGACACTCCACACATAAAATCACCGCAAGCAGAGGCTCTTCTTGTGCAGTGATTTTACGTGTGGAGTACCAGTAAACTTTCACTTGCTGAATTTGCTGTGCCTTTCTTTTAGTTACCAGTGAGAGTTTGGGCACACAGACCACCTTTTGTGTTTAAAATTTCCATACACCCTTACGTGCATAATAATAGCTGATTCCACTGCATCTTGAAAGATGTCCTAGCGCAGGCCTCAAGCTACAGCTGGGGTGCAAAAACACACAGACACACACACACACACACACACACACACACACACACACACACACACACACACACACACACACACACATAGACACACACTACTTTCTAGGGTCATATGCCAGTCGAGTACACTGTGAGAATGGATATACTTTAATTGACATTCACAATGTATAACATTGTCTTAAGGATTGTTAAATAATGAAAGGAAAATCTGATGCACGTCCACAGTTCAGAGGACTAACATAACACATTTAGCCACACTTGTACCCATCAATAGTGTGGGTAGAGGCAGTATGTCTGCTGCTATGGCCCATAGACACACATACATGATATGCCCTGCACAAACACGTTTGACCACAAGGCATCAAGTGCTTTGCAATGCAGACCCCTACCATATGACATAGCAATATACAGAAATATACCAAATCTGTTGCAAAAGATGGCAGCCATATATGTCATGGATGGTATGTGAACTAGCTCATGTCAACACTTGGCATTTTCTTGTCTTGCTGACGTAGTGGTATACCATGTATGACTGGCCACAAGCTTACATATGCATTTCTTTGATATTAAGATTTGGCATGCCTGATGCAGTAAGAAACTGCAAGGAGAAATTTTATCAGGAAAAAATGATATTCTGCTGTAAACTCTGTCTGAACATTCTGGGTGGATGCTCAAGAAAGAAAGACCTGACCAGGCCTTCCATGATTGTCTGGCAGGACCTGTTATAGGGGATCAGTGCAATCAGTTGCCAAAATATGACATATGAATAACTTCATGGAAGAGTCACTCACATGACTGCACAAGCATGCTGCAGAGCAACCTGACTTGCACAGGAGTGGAGGACCACAAGTCAGGGTACACCAAAAGAGTCATCAGTAATAGACATGGAGGAGTTCCTGGTCTTTCTGGTTTGGCTCCAGACAGTTCTGCTATCCATGATTGAGTTTTGGCTTGGGTGCCAAACTGCACAAAGAACCACAAATATCAGTATGTGATTCCAATGTTAGGTATGTTGTAAAATGTAGGGATATCTGTACCACCCACCTGACAGGGGCTATAAAACTACTAAGCATGGCCTATTTGTTGTAACAGAAACATCAAGACATACACCTATGACTTCATTCTGCTCTGGGTAAGTTAAAGGTAGATTTTCCATGACACTCTCTTATGGTAGTTTAACTACACTTAGCTGCAGATGTTTGTGAAGGGTGCATTCATTAACTTGGTTATGCTTGTATGATTTCATAGGTGTTACATTGCCTGGTTCTGTGAATATGAATTTAGGCAAGTCTTATGTCAGAGAACTCTTGGGTCCCAATATTAATGGCAGCCAAGTCCAAGAATAGATATATGTCTCAGTAACAGTGGTAGATACTGCTAAGGTGATGACCACATCCCCAACTGATTCCAAGGACACAGCTCCAATGCCTGTGATGCACACTTCACACCTAGGAAGCCTCAGGAGGACAGAATATGACAAACACATTAATACATTAATAAAGGGTGCACCAGTAAGCCACAGGAGGACAGAATGTGACAAACACATTAGAATCACAGTGTACACTCTAATCTCCTGAGGCAGAGTCAGTCTTTGTTAATGCCAGCTCCACTGTGAGTGAGGTTGCTGGGCACATCATGAGTATAACCTCTCCTCATTAAAGTGTATCTATGGCAACTTCTCAGCATTTGTGCAAAGCTATTGTATGGTGTCAGGCAGAAACAAATGCAGCTATAGCTGAGCGTGTTTGGGTTGTATGTGTTCTGAGTGATGACCTGTGGAAGGGCAATTTATGCATGTTACATAGAGTCAGTGTAGGAAGTCCATATGTTACTGATGTCTTTGTGGGGCTTCCTGTCATGGCCACCACTATTCCCATGGCTGGGCCACTTCTACTTCCATTGGTAAATCCCACCATGGGGGAGGAATAGCAAGGTATTGGTCCTGTAGTGTCAACACCTCACCACCACAATCCAGTGTTGAGGGCATTGAGAGATACAGTGGTTGCCAAGATCACTAGTAGCATGTCACACCTTTCACACCCCTATAGCATTTCATTCTCTGTGTGCTATGGTGATCATTATTTAGACTTTTCCAGTAGAAGATGCCTCTATGTACTGGGGTGTTTACTTTTGGTGCTTATATTTCCTGTGAGTGTCGACTTGTCTATCAGAATATTGAGCACAGTGCTTCATCTTCAGCTGGAGCTGCGTCCAAGCTCACACACACACACACACACACACACACACACACACACACACACACACACACACACAAACACACACATTTTCACATTCACACCCATTGGCATCACCCATCACTCAGCCACAATGCAGTGGGGACACAACCCCCCTCCCTGACCTGTCTCAGTAGCTCTCCATGAGTCACACAGTCACCCAGAGCATTAACGAATATTTAAATAATGCTGCTCAGGTTTATATTGTTATAGTCTCATCTGTATATTTCAGTCTTTTGCAGTCTCTCTGTATCACTACCTCCAAACACAATGCTGCTCTACACTGTAATTATAGCTATCGATACACTTCACTCTAGCAAATGAACATGTAAGTGTAGACTTTCTTTGCCAGTGAATCTGAATAGACAGGTATTTCATATCTACTTTGCAAGAGATTTGTTGAGAAGAATCATATTTCTTTCTTGTCAAAATAGTCTAACAATCACAGAATACAATACTGTTTATACACTACTGAATTAATTGTAGTAAAGCAATGCATATTAAAGTATTAATAAGGATTCTTTTCCTCTGCCGGAAGTATGTGGTTTTGCTGTCCTGGATTTTTGTCCCTTTCCTTCTAACACTGTTGTCAGGTATCTGCTAGTTTTGGTCCCAGACTGAAATAAACTGCTTATTTTAACCCGTACTCATCATATATCAAGCACACAGTGCCAGGGTCGCACTTCATACAGCTGGGGACCTAGAAATATAGATTACCTGTAATCAACACTTGTAGCAGTTGTTAATAGTAATAAGGTACAAAGAATCTCTGTGTATAGTTTTGCAGGTTGATACTAAGCCAGTGGTATACCAAACACTAAAGGCTTAGTTCAAATACTGTAAAGGAAGAATCCTTCAGTGTGAGCTAATAGTTCAGAGGATGATATTTAGAGATACAGTCAATTTGGTAGGTGCTCGTGGAATATTATGAGCTTGGATTATGTTGCAAGGAAGGGAAATAAGGAGAAACTGAAGAACAGTAAAAAGAAGAGGCTGCTTTTAACTTTGTCATACCACCTCATCCCACCTTAAACTGCCGTGCAAATAGTTTTCCCCATCCTTCAGCACTATTCTTAATTTACTATGCTCTGTATTTATTAACGTCGATGTACTGCTAAAGTCAGACCTTATTGTTAGGTATATTTGTCTCTTATTGCAACACTGTATTGTGTCTGTTATCAGTGTAACTTTTGTTTCTATTGTTATTGTTGTTTGCATTCTAATTTCATTGTCCAATATAGTCCTTCTTTTGCCAGCTGGCCTAGGTCACACTTGAAAAGGGTCTTTTGACCAGCACACTAATCTAATCAATAAATGTATAAATACATAAATTAGAAGTGAAATTGATTACTTTACCATAGTTAACAGTTTATATCTAGTGATTCCTGTGATGAAATTACACTTTGGTCTATTATCAAAACCCATCCTTCAATCCTGCTGAAATTTGAATGTTGCTATGGTTTTACCTTGTTTAATATATAGGAGAAGCTTTTTCTCATAGACAGGACAAGTGCTGGGAGATAAAACTCTGAGTTGGGACTTGCTGATATTTTGCTATAATATTTGGTCTTTGGAAACTGAATTTTCCTATTCAAGGAAAGATGTTCTTAGGTTCATACTGTATAACTTTTGCGTCTTTCAGCTAAGATAAGATGGCTAGCCATTAGATGGTGTAATCATTATCTCTAATTAATTTGTTCACAATGGCTAATGATGTCACTCTCCACTGCCATGTAAAATTGGGGCAAAAGAGACTGAAAAAGAGAACATTAGAGTAGCAGTCTTTGAAGGATGGAACTTGTCTGCAACATCGATGACGGTGCATAATATTGTAGCTCTATACTATAGATTTAGCTTATTTAGGTCATGAAATGTCTTCTACTCTGAGTCTTGATATCAGAGTTGCATGACATTTAACAAATTCTTTAGAAAATATGATGGATACATTAACGAAATTGTACTTGAAATGCTATCAGGCACAGCAAATATGAAAACACTAAGTTTATAAGCATGACCATACTGCTTGAATGTAGTAACCCCTGCTGCTCCCTGACATCAAGCGATCCTAAATCCTTTAACCTGTACATTATTCCAGGAGATCTATTTCAAACTTTAGCATTTCAATGTCCAAAGATGCAAATGATACCGTTTTGGTGTTATGATGTTGCACAGCCTCATAAAACTTAGTAACTACCTCCTGTTTGACATCTTTAGTTGGAGAATGTATCGCTACAATGTTGAATGGTTTACCATGCAGTCTGACTGGAGTTATTGTACCTTTTACTGGATTGTAAATGAGAATGGATTCTGTTACCTTTGATTGACGTAAACCTATCAGTAGCATGATGCCAGCTTCTGTGAGTGCAATCACTGTAAAGTAAGTAGTTCCAAACCTCTATTAAAGATAGTGATGTTTTTGCACTTTTCTGCAATGTTGTTTGACCATGCAGTAAGCATTTGTATGCTTCAGGACATTCACTAATGTGGGATGCAGCTATACTTGGGAAAAACATGCTCATGTTAACCAAATATCTTATTTTCCAGTAATTGTACTTCCTACAAATTCCTTTTGCAAGTTGGCATGTATCATTATTTACTATAAGGGCTAGTCATTTTTCTCTCTAAGACTCTTGTCCATGATGGAATATCTGATTGCTATCTGATATAAAATGATTCATTCTAGTCCACCTTAATTCAATGTTTCTGAAGAAGATGACATTGTTTTTAATGATCTCATGTTTAACCACATTAAATCTACATTGACTCATAGTTCTCACATTTAGTTTAAAGTGGTATATCATTCTTTCGAGCATAAAACTTTAATTTCTTCTCTAAGCACCTCCATAGAAAATGTCTAACTGGCTATCAAATAGTTTCAACAGTCTCCAGAACTGTGTCATTCTATTGAAACTGTATAATCGGTGATGCTGTCTGTTGATGTTATACAGGTAAGGCAATATTTTGTGTATATTCTAACTTTTCATACTTCTACCAGAGCTCTGCTAATTTATCCCTTTGAAACTGTCCACCCACAGATTGCTAAAAACAGTTTGTTGGCCTACTAATGTGCATGCACTCAGACTGAAAGATTTGCAAATATTAACTACCAGTTTTGTAACCGACTATTGATACTGTATAATGTTATTGCTTTCTTGGCTTGGGTAGTCACTAAAAAGATTCCTAGATCACCTCATCTACCTACTAATAAAGTGAAACAAATAAATAAAATAAACATCTTTCCACATTACAATCCTACTGTTGGATTAGGAAGATGCAGAAATTAACAGTACAGTTCATTTGTGATAGGAAGTACAGGAAACTTATTAACCAGATATTATAAATCCCATACAGAGATGGAAGACTGGATATACACAGCTTAAACACCACCTGTCAGCAAGCATTTACTTACAACAACCTTTGTACCTCAGCAAAAACACAAATGCTCCTAGGTATGATTAGAATCACCATTCTGGACTGCACCCAACACTGCAAAATCTAGCTTATGAAAAGCCATCGACCCAAGCCCTTAAAACAAGAGCTTGTGCTTTTCTGTATTGAAAATGGTGCACTGATAAGATTAAAAGGACATAACAGTATATGGAGGTCAGCTACACCCTGATGGAATAACCCCAAAACAGAAATGGAAGGTAAGCTTGTTTGCTTGGCAGGGTGAAGACAAAATTGAATATTAACCCTTACTGATTATTGCAGGGTAGAAAAAATAAGACTACTTTAGATAAGTACCTCAAGGAAAAATATATTTTGTTACAAGAGATGTTTAAGGATCTGTAGACATAAAGTCTAATGGTCGTTTATATGCCATGCATGTAGTTTTTTTGTCCAAAAAGCACAAATGACAATCTCAGCCACTGGCCCAAAACCTGATTTATAGTAGTTGCATTACTTAGCCATTCATTCAGGAGGGTAGGATGAGAGTTTTTACTTCCCATTACTTGGAACATTAACCAATCAATATAATACTTATACCTCAGATGAGGTGCTGATGCCAGGGGTATGAATTTCCTTGAGTGTGATATACAGATGCTTTTTATTTTTATGCAAGAATTTTGATAACTTTGCTCATAGTCTCAGATTTCTATTTGAGGATGTATGGTGTGTTGATTCTGAAGTGGCGCAGAGATTGTTTGCATTTTGTTTTAAAAGTTAATTGTAAATTGTTAATTGCATTAATTCATTAAACGATTGTATGAACAGCACTTCCTTGGTGCAACAATACACATATGAGATAGCATGATGCAGTCCAGTATTAGAATAGTGTACTGCACATAACATGGACCATTTTTCTCAAAACAAAATCTCAGGGCCACATTCTTACTAAAAAAATTGTGTCAGATGTCAAAAAATGTACATTATTGTCAATGTTGTTGTGATTAATTCTGTCTTAACTTGTATGGGAATCAGTTTTTCCATTATAACAACCACCTGATGTTGTGGTCAAAATGCAGCTGCAAAAATGCATTTAATATAGGGACTTTGACATTATTTATAATTAAAGCATGCCATATCATACTCTCTCATTAAATTTATTATCATAGACAAGCTAGCCCCAGTGGTGTGTATCAATAAATCCTTGACAATGTCCCAGGTGACCAGTGATTAATTGATTAGTGGCTTTGGTTTGATAGAACTGGCAGGGGGGTGGAAATGATCATCCTACAGATGTTTTGGTGTTGAAAAGAGCATTTGCAGTGAAAATACCTTTGAAGAGAGGGTGTCAAGGTCCACATCCTGGAGATGGGCTTTAAGTTCACCAACCTACCATGTAGTGTTAGTTGTCATCAGCATGTGCATTAAAGCATGTGGTCACCCCCCTTTCTGTCCTGGAATAAATCCTGAGTACAGAAGAATGACTGAGAAGAGTCTAATTTGAAGGTACTTGATGGCTGGCAGACACAGGGGCAAAAGAAATACCATACAAGTCTCAGATTATTACAGATTTCTGCCATCACTCTTCCATTTTGCTACACGTGTAAATAGAATATAATGAAGGACTATCGAGCATTCAAGCAACATCAGATTGCTCATCAGAGCTTTTTTGACCTGTTTCTTGCATAAAACATCTGATGTTCAGACAAACCTGCCTATATAGAAACATATTGAGTGCAGAATACACTGGAGCAAGCTTATCAGACATTTACCCATGCTTGCCATCACTCTCAGAACATGAAATGTGGGACTGCAACTTTGATCATCTAGCTTGATCCCATATTTCCAGTGCAATTTCTATTACTTTGCAGATGCAGGTTTGTAAATGTATTGATGTTTAGGCAATCATGTATTATTTGTCTGTTGTTTGTTTAAAGAGGTTTGAAAAATTTAGTTTATACAGACTGGTGATTTAATCTGTACATTTGTCATGTTGTTAAAAATCTCTCCCATTTCTGAACATTATTTAGAAATATTCCTATGAAGATGACATGTTTTTGTTAAGAATGCTGCAGAAGAAATTAAATGAAGGGCATCTTAAATCTGACACTTCCTTTCAACTGTAGTATACACCCCCCCCCCCTAATATATATTCTAACTCCAGGGTCGCACTACAAGTGGGGAAAAGGCCATATATAACTTTGAGTGAATTGTGTTTTCAGTGAATTGAGCTTTCAGTGAATGGTGCACAGTCAAATGTGTTTCAGTGAAATGTGCTTTCAATGAATAGTCCTAGACCCATATATAGATATATATATATATATATATATATATATATATATATATATATATATATATATATATATATATATATATATATATATACATTATTTATTTATTTATTTTTTAAGTTAACAAACAATCCCCTGGATTCTCTATGCCTTGCACGGCGTGCAGGATTAGTGCAGGAGCTCTAGCAAGCAATATGTCTGCCGTGCAATCCAGGAATAGCCTGCAGGGGTGTGCACGAGCGCTCCTGCACTAGTCCTGCACAGACTTAGCCCCTGTATAAAAATCATCCCATTTGCAGGAGAAATCCATGCAAATGAGGTGAATTTGTGATCCAGGAAGCTTGCAACTGGCCATGCAAGACTAGTGCAATCTGCAGAAATGTACTCTGTTAGTAACTGAGTACATTTCTGCAAAATCCAAAACGGAGATGTGACAGCTCCACATAAAGGCTGCATATCAGTTAGAAAGCATGCCAATGGCCAAGTATAAGGCTACTGGCATTGCAAACAGCCAAAAAAATTAAAAAATCAACTTTTATTTTTTTTTAGCTGATCTTAGCTTTTTAAGCGTAGGGCAGCGGTGTGCAAACAGGATCGAGGGGGAAATTACAAAATAAGCCTAAATTAAGCATTCTAACTAAAATCACTATTCTGCCATGCAAGTCAATGGCAGGCAGAAGACAACATGGCCAGTGAGTAGTGGTTTCTAATAGGGGAGGCTCAGTGTGAGACATGTAACTATGCATTAGCAGGCAATACTATGCAAATGAGGGGAATATTAGTGAATCCCAGTTTTCCCCAGCATGCTAGTCAGGTCCCAACAGTGTAAGAGTAGGAATAGCTTGGTGCAAGCCTAGGAGTTAGCTGACATCATGGAGGCAGGGTGTCAGGCATACTGTGAGTGGATTGGAGCCCTGTGGGAGGGAGAAAAAAAAGTTAAACCAGGAAATAGCAGCACTGTGTACATTTGAGCACTCTGTTTGAGTGGCGCATCCCCGGGCTTAAACAGGAAGGCAATGGGAAGAGAAAACAGCAGTAGGAAGGTAATCAAGGAGAACTAGCATAGCTGGCAGGTGAAATGTATCAGAATCAGTCAATTACACAGGCATCAGACCAGCCCAACCCAGAACACTACTATAAACTAAGCAAACACAGTCCCCTCTGTTTTTTCCCATACTCTACACCACCGGTGTATACAAGCGAGGAACTTTTAACAAACAAACCTACAAAATGAGAGGGGCTGCAGCAGGCAATATAGAACAACATGTGCAAGAGGCTGAGGGTGGTGAGTATGTGAATGCTGCCGATCAACTCACAGTGAGGAGACAGAGAATAGTGTACAGACCCAGGGTAACCTACCAGGGGCTACATGAGCTGGAGATAGTGGAGCACTATAGGGTGGACAGGGACCTCTTACAGCAAATTGTTGAGCTGTGCCAGCCACACCTGACACACAAAACTGACCAAAGGGAACCCATCCTAGTAGATACCAAGGTATGTGTCGGCCTAGGAATACTAGCCACAGGTACCTCCCAAAGCTCAACTGGGGATAGCATGGGGATCTCACAGTCATCAGCATACAGAGTATTCCACCAGTTCCTGGATGCCATGTCAGAACATGCCGGTGAGCACGTATATTTCCTCAACACCCATGAGGTGTTGACCAGCAATATACGTATCTTCCACCAAATAGCAGAATACCCTGAGGTAGTGGGTGCTATAGACTGCACGCACATATGCATCAAAGCACCACCTGGTGATCAGGGTAGGGCCTACATCAACCGCAGGAGCATCCCCTCCATCAACTGCCAGGTCATCTCCGATGCCCAGGGCATTATAATGAATGTGTGTGCTGGCTGCCCTGGAAGCTATCACATTTCCCACATTTGGCATCTGACTCAGCTGTACCAAAGATTTGCCAATGGAGACATTCCCTACGGTCACCTAGTGGGGGATGCTGGTTACACACTGGAACCGTGGTTGATGACACCCATCAGAAATGCACACACACCTGAACAAGAATGCCATAATGAGGCACACGCACAGACCAGACTTATAATAAAGCATCTGTTTGGGATGCTCAAGTCATGGTTCCGGTGTCTGGACACATCCAGAGGTGCCTTGCATTACTCAACAGCTACATGTACCCAAATTGTTATGGTATGTGCCATGCTACACAATATGATCCTGTGGAAACAGCTGCAGCAGGAACAGCATGGGGCAGGGCCACATAGCCCCCCACCAATGCCAAGGTCTGCACAGTCACAGAGTGACTCAGAGGAGGAACAACCTGAGCTTGTCCCAGGAGGCAGATGGAAGCATGCCCAGTATGCCGAGGTTGCGGCAAAGAGACAGCGCATAGCACATACACTGACACAGTAGGGGCCCAGGGAATAACACCTCTCTCTGATTCACACATACAGTAAAAGGGATAGGTTCATAAGTTCATAGGTTGGTACTAGGCTTTCGGCCCTAGGGCCTATACAAGCCTTACCATAAGAATTCCCTGGCTATTTCTTCCCACACTATTTACTTCCCTGGACCCCTATCTAGAAGGGCAACTGACGTGATCCCCAGGGTGAATTTCCTTTCTCCCATCCAATCATCAAGGTTCCTTTTGAAGAGGGCAAAAGAGGCACTCTGCTTGACATGTATTGGCAGTCTATTCCAGAGTCTGGGGAGTCTCTGGGTCAGGAACCTATCCCTCCAGCATGTTTTGTTTATTGTGTTGACAAGGTTTAGATCCCTGGAGTGTGTGGCTCTGAGGGATTAGGATTTCTTTAAGTGTAGCATGTCCAACAGCTCTGGGTTTGACATGGCCTAGTATGTTAAGCAGAGATCACCTCTGAGTAGACGATATGCGACAGAGTATAGCTGTAGTTTTTTAAGGCGGTCAGCATAGGGCATCTGCTTTAGGCCTGTGATTCTTTTAGTGAGGTATTTCTGTGGCCTTTCCATTTGATGCATATGTCTTGAGAGGTACATACCAAACGGGGTGTTGTACTCTATAATGGGGTCTAATAAGGGATGAGTACAGTGGGACAATGACCTCCTTTTTTCGGGATGAAAAGCTCTTAGTGATGAGGTGTGCCACATAGAAGGATTTCCTCTCTGTTGTGGTGATGTGGTTATCGAAGGTGAGACCACTGTCCACCTGTGTCCCTAAGTCTCTTATTACACTGTCAGTGTTTAGTGTACTGCCACCTATGTGGTAATTCATGGGTACATGTTTTTTCCCAAAGGGGATAACTATACATTTTTTGGCGTTGAGCTTGGGCCCATGGCTCTGGCACCAAGCATCTGTTTCTGTAAGGCCCTTTTTTAGAGTATCCACATCATTTGGGGATTCAATAATGGCTACCAGTTTGCAGTCATCTGTGAACTTTGTTAGCCAAAGTCCCTTAATGTTGGCCTGTACTTCAGAGAAGTAGATGCCAAACAAGAGCGGTCCCAGGACTGCACCCTGAGGTACTCCACTTGTCACTTCTCTGGAGCTGGATTTGGAGTCAGCTACATTTACAGTGTGGGCTCTGTCAGTAATCCAGTTGGCAACCCATTGAGTTATGTAGGGATTAATGCCCAGCTTAGTAAGTTTATCTATGATTCCAGAGTGGGGGATGGTGTCAAAGGCCTTGGCGAGGTCCAGATAGGCTGTGTGGACCGCCTTAACCCCCGTCCACGGCTCTGGAGACTGATTCGAAGAAGTCAATCAGGTTCAGAAGACAAGATCTGCCCTTCATGAACCCAAACTGGGTTGGGTCCAGTGTTTGAAGGTTGCTGATGTCTTTGTTTATAAGTTCCATGATAATACAGTCCATGGCCTTGCAGATCAGACTCATCAGACTGATGGGGCAGTAGTTCCTGGGATCCAAGGTGGATCCCCCCTTGTGGAATGGATGCCAAGCATGACACTACCTGTGCTCAACCATGTATAGAGAGTGTACTATGTGTATCGACATATGCAACCCTCCAGCACCATCCTCAATCCTGGCACACCCACAAGGTAAGTCAATCAACCTACTAATTGCCAAATGGAGTAGAATGTGTCATTACCTGTATCTATGGTATGGATGTGAGCATGCAAGGGAATTGGGTGACTGAATGTTATGGCAGCAGATAGTCGACAACCATAGTGGTACCATGACATCTGCAACACATACTGGAGTCACCATAGTAGCCAGTACTACACATGGTGACAAAACCCACTGCAGGAAATGTGCTGGGTGACATGTGTCCATGTGACTCACACATGCCAGTCAGGGAGGTTCACATACCCAACAACAGTCTCAGCCAGCAGGACAGGTGTAGACAAACCCAAACAGAGCCTGTGCTATGGCCTTTGAATGATGCCTATGGGTAATTTCCCCCCCAAGCCTACACAGACAGACTACAGCAGGTCAGGCAGTGGGATGTTAGTTCTGTAAGGTAGGAAGTCAGACACTAATATGTAAGGCAACCAAAGCTAAGACCTGTAGTACACTGATATGCCAATAGTCAGTATGATAGGCTAGAATTCAGAATGAAATGGAGTACCTGACATACCAGTACAGTCATAGCAAATGTGTGCATGTGCCAGGTGTGCCCCCCCCCCCACAATCCTGTGTAGAAATGTAGTAACAGTCAGGTGTGCCCCCTCCAATCCTGTGTAGAAATGTAAAAACAATCAGGTGTGGCCCCTCACACTCTATGTAGAAATGTAGTAACAGTCAGGTGTGCCCCCCACTCCAATGTCAACATGTAAAACAGTCAGGTGTGTCCCTCCCCCAATTCTGTGTAGAAATGTAGTAACAGTCAGGTCTGCCTCCCCAATCCTGTGTTGAAATGTAGTAACATGTATGAGTAGGTATAATACAAGTGGAGCACAGATGGCCAGAGGTGGCCAAGGTAGCAGGATAGGTTATAGCATTTGCACAATATGTAGGTCTGAGTGTGTTAGGATGGTGTGTGTTTCATAATGTGTGAGAGTGGTCAGTATGTATGCATGTTGAGGTAAGATCTGGTGGCCATTGCCCACTACTGCTGATAACAGAGATAAGCCCTCATGACTACAGTGCCAAAAACAATCCCTACCAGTATAACACATCCAAGCAGTAAGCCATTGTAAATGTATGGTGGTAATATGTGTCACCATCTAAAAGGCTGACATGGGATGGCTGGTGGGCTATATATACAAGTAGTACACAGGTGAAAGTACCCCAGACATACAGTATATATTGTGTCACTGTGAAATGGTGACACCCTTGGAGTTGTACATATAGGTATGCATCACTGTAACAGGACCTGTAGTAGGGGATACTGGTGAGGCCTGCCTGAACACCTGCAGATCAAAAAGGAGGTAGGATTGCTGTATTGGGAATCAGCTGATGTACCCACACATGCCAGCATAACTGTAATGCCCCATGCATATCTGTGCTTCAGATGCAAGTAGTGTCCATAGCGCTCATGCACCCAGCCATGCAAACACTACCCAAAGACACCTCTCTGGCAATATCCCTGCTGTGGGGAATGGGTACAGTACGACCCCACCTGTATATGGCAATAGCAGAAGACTGCAGCATGCAGTGCAGGTGTCCCATGCAGGTGTGTCCCTAGCTGTAGGTAGCACCCTGCTAGCAATCACACCACCTGATCAAGACTGATAAAAGGTATTGACATGAACAACTATCACATCTACCCTGTCACCCCAGGGGAATATACTGTATGGTGGTCTGGGACTGTAGGACTGACAGAATGCAACTGCCTGCCACATCTGGCCTGCATCAGCACCTAATGCCCCACAGGCACCTGCCAAAGACCTGTGTCTCACTTATACTGCCAATGCATGTTATGTCATGGACACCCAAATAACAACATAACACACTAAACTGTAGCCATATGCAAGGCCGCCGTGTGGACAAACCACAGTAACATGTCCACCATGTCCCACTGCATGAACTGTGGACCAACACTAACACACACCTGTGATGTGGTGATATCCTTAGGGAAAGTATCACAGAATGTATGCATAATGTATGGAAGAGGTTAGAAAAACAGAGGGTGGTTTGGGAGCATGGGCAGCATGGAATGTGCAGGGTCCAACACCAAGCTGTGTGCACACTATCCCCAGGTGAAAACACATATGTGGTTGGCTACACACTTGCCCGTACACCACAATAGAGTAAATGTCCTGAGCCATGGCCCCTGCCTCTGGCTAACGTGCAAATCTGTACAGCTGTGAGGAATTGCTACAGCAAGATAAGGCCATGTTGATGGGTGGGCAAGTATAGGATCCTCTGCCAGCACTGTACCAAGGTACTTAACTGAATACACAAACCCAGCACCAAGTGTCTGCAGCTCCCCCTCCAGAATGGCATAACTTACCATGAATACGTAGGTGTCTGCCCACAATACCGAACACAGCTGCAGTCACCGTTGTCTCACAAGTCATCACTATGCACAAGAATGTCTATCTGACAGTACATGAGGACAGAAAACATCACTGTGTCTAACAGTACACATGTCTGAATATCTCTTCTAACAGCAGTACCATGCAGCTGAAGCAGCACAGACACAATCACCTACAGTACACACTATCCCCTGCACAGTTTGTCCCCATATTGCCAAATGATTGACGGATACCCTGCAGAAACAGTGTGCTACCTGTAGGTGTACACCACAAATGTCTGCACTGCAGTACAAACTACCTGGAATCAATCCACACATTCAGTACAGAAGGGCATACTGGGCATACTCACACACATAGAGAAATGAGGGCAATATCAACCAACAACATACCGAAAGGTCATACTGGGCATGCTCACACACAAGCAAATGAAGGCCATGTCTGCAAACAACAGTTGGCCAGACATATCTGGCATTTGCAGATGTTAGTGCAGACACTCCTCAGTATGTAACACTCATGCTTTTCACACACACTGAATAGGAATACAGGCATATATCCAAGGACAACACACTATAATAAGCAAAAAGTAGATGTACACAGATGTGTGGAATAGAGTGACTGTCACAAGGGGACATCCATTATGAGGCCTGTCCCACACAGCACACAGCCAAATGTCTACAACCACATGATGTTCAGATGTCACTCACTTTTGACCATAACCACTGGTATCTGTTAGCATGATGGACTATGTGGTGCAAGTGCTAGCTGTGCAACATGACTGTACAAGGAAGTAGTCATCTAGCAGCTGTATACACGTACCTGTGGACAATACACTGCATGTGTCTGCATGTGGTGTGTCAACCTCTAGATGAATGGTTTATGGCCCATGCACACACACTGCCCTCCCATAGCTGTACTATGACAAGCCTGCTGAGATCATCCACTTTGAAATACAGCCTTGTGAAAGGTGAAGGACAGCAATCTCCGTGGCAGTTCCTATAACTGCGCACTGCTCTAGTGTGATAAACTAGTTAGGTAGGAGTTCTAATCCAGACGTGGCAAGTTTGTGTGTGTGTGTGTGTGTGTGTGTGTGTGTGTGTGTGTGTGTGTGTGTGTGTGTGTGTGTGTGTGTGTGTTGTGTGTGTGTCATCATTGGTGTAAAGAGCAATGCTTTTTAGGCTAGTCACACTCACTACAATTCAAATGCCCTACTTTGTCAAGGCTGCTGATGTCATACACTGTGAAATACACCTATTGGAAAACTGCAGCCCAGTAACCTCCATGGCACATCCTATACCTGCTGTAGTGTAATAAACTAGTTAGGTAGGAGTTCTAATCCCAGACATGGCACCTGTGTGTGTGTGTGTGTGTGTGTGTGTGTGTGTGTGTGTGTGTGTGTGTGTGTGTGTGTGTGTGTGTGTGTGTGTCACTGTCTGTGTAGAGAGCAAAGCTTTTTAAGCTAGTCACACTCACTACAATCCAAATGCCTTACTTTGGCAATCCTGCTGATGTCATTCATTGTGAAATATACCTTTGGGGAAGGAGTTTTCCAGTAATCTCCATGGTGTGTCCTATAACAGCTTCATGCTGTAGTGTGATATAGACTTCTGTTAGGGGTTGTATACCCACACATGTCAGTTGTGGATGTTTTGTGTGTGTTTCACTGCCTGTGTAGAGAGCAATGGATTTTAGCCTAGCCACACTCATTACAACTCAAATGCCCTACTTTGGCAATCTTGCTGATGTCATTCATTGTGAAATACACCTTTGGGGAAGAAGTTCTCCAGTAATCCCCATGGTGTGTCCTTTAACAGCTTAATGCTGTAGTGTGATATCAAACTTTCGTAGGGGTTCTATACCCACACATGTCGGTTGTGGATGTTTTGTGTGTGTTTCAATGTCTGTGTAGGGAGCAATGCATTTTAGTCTAGCCACACTCACTACAATTCAAATACCCTACTTTGGCAATCCTGCTGATGTCATTCATTGTGAAATACACCTTTGGGGAAGGAGTTCTACAGTAATCCCTATAGTGCGTCCTATAACAGCTTTATGCTGTAGTGTGATATAGAACTCTGGCAGGGGTTCTATTCCCACACATGTCAGTTGGGGATGTTTTGTGTGTGTTTTAATGTCTGTATAGGGAACAATGCATTTTAGCCTAGCCACACTCACTAGAATTTAAATGCCCTGCTTTGATAATCCTGCTGATGTCATTCATTGTGAAATGCACCTTTGGGGAAGGAGTTCTCCAGTAATCCCCATGGTGCATCCTATAACAGCTTCATGCTGTAGTGTGATATAGAAGTCTGGTAGGGGTTCTATTCCCACACATGTCGGTTGTGGATGTTTTGTTTGTGTTTCAGTGTCTGTGTAGGGAGCAATGCATTTTAGCCTAACCACACTGACTACAGTTCAAATGCCCAACTTTGGCAATCCTGCTGATGTCATCCAATGTGAAATACACCTTTGGGGAAGAAGTACTCCAGTAATCTCTGTGGCACGTACTATAATTGCATAGTGCTGAAGTGTAATAAACTCGCTAGGTAGGAGTTCTAATCCCAGACATCACAGGTGTGTGTGTGTGTGTGTGTGTGTGTGTGTGTGTGTGTGTGTGTGTGTGTGTGTGTCTGTATTTGTAACTCATATCCTGTGTGGAGGTGGTTGTGAGTGTGTAACAACTGGGCACAATGTGGAGTGGGTTTTGTAAATTTCTTATATGGTGGCCCTAGTATATATCACAATGTCCACCATACAGGGATAACAGATGTGAAATAACTGAGAGGCTGGGGTGCAAATCCATACCCATACATATGACATCATGGCCAGGCAAACAAAGTTAGCAACCCTACTATTACCCAGAGAACACTCTCAACCCATGTCTCATACACACACACTTGCCTAGGCAATAGCCACTATGTTGGTAGTACACTGCATATTGCCCACTGATAGTAACTATGGAGTGATTGCAGTGGGCTACAGAGGAAATGGCATCCTGTCCATCTGTCCAATAGGCATGTACATGCAGACAGTGCACCTTCCCCATGTTCCCCACTGGACACCTGCAACACCTGTGGTGCCATCAAATGTGACCCACAAAGGACATACCATGCCTGAAAATGTGCCCTGTATGGACAGATGCCACTGACACCAGGGAATGTTGTTAGCATGCTATCAATGCAGGTGCAGGGTAAATCTGCTGTCCATTACCAGTTCCCGCCACATGAGGCCAGGACTGGCACATCTGATGATAATCTGTGTACACAACATGGGCTAGACACCCCAGGTACAGTTCCACATGTCACTGTACATGCATGTGGGACGTGTGCACATCCCAGACACCTTCCATGTCATGGACTAAGGAACACATACATGGCAAGCAATGCACAGCACTGGCCACATGCAGTAGTCACCCAGGGGACTGGATGGTGAATACAATACTGACATGTGTGGGCAAATCCAGAAACTACACCCCTGAGCCACAATGCAGATCATTGTCATGTGGCCTGATGCCAAGGTATACCCATCACCTAGCCTTGTATAGCCATCTGGCACAGTGAACCACTACACACCCGTGAAGCAATGCACCCATGCATGTCAGTACTGGCACTCTGTGTGTTTGTGCGTGTGTGTGTGTGTGTGTGTGTGTGTGTGTGTGTGTGTGTGTGTGTGTGTTGTATGATGTGCATGATCACAATCACACTCACTACAACCCCCATTGGCATACTGAAGCATGCTGTCTGATGTCAGACACCTTCCCGTACCCTTTGCCCATATAACCTCTGTATGACCTCTGTGGTGCATGTGATACCTGCACAGTAATTTGTTGTGGCAATCTCACTAGTGATAAGTTGTATTCCTGGCCCTGCCAAGTGTGTCAATGTGTGTGCGTCCCTGTAAGGGTGTGGCTGTGTTTACACTGGCACCTGTTCATACGGACAGGCACGTGTACTGCACCTACCATATAGCTACCATATCCCTGTTGCAGATGTCACTCACCATTACATATACTTTCTGAGGGCTCCTCAACATGTAACCTATGTGGCGCATCCAATAACTGCATATAAATGTGATAGCACTACATACTCATCAGGGGGTTAATACCCTGTGCTAGTAGGTGTGTGACACAAACATGCTTAAGTTTTACTCTCCCACCCCTCTGTGACTTGTCTTTGTCTCTGTCTGCCTCTCTCACTCCCTCTCTGGTGGATGTGGAGACCTACACCTGCTTTGCTTAGGCAGCAGTATGTGTATTTTAAGTGATGCTCATGATTAGCTGATGGCCTCTGCATGAATTGCAGCCTTCGTCTAGCTCATTGCATGTGGAACAGCTGTGGTAACATTCCCATAGCCAACTGCATGGAACCACACTCCAATATCAAGGGACATCATGTTGGTGTTGGGCCTTTTCATTCACTGTGAGCAGGAACTTGATCTGTTGTTTGGCAAACCGCATCTCAGATGGATTGGGGATTTACCTCTAACAACATACACTGTGGAAAACGGCAACACACAGGAGGGGGATGTGCCTGACCTGACTACAGACTGTAAGTGTTGCTATACTGCATTTGGAGTAATGTTGGTTTAACAGGGTGTGTGTGGATATGGCTGTCCTACATGGTTTAATACCTGCCATGTCAGTGCTATGTTTATGAGGAATCCCCATCTGTAGGGTCATCTGCAGACTGGGCAGTGCGTGGTGCCTTTGGTTTCATGTGTTACCCACAGATCATCTATCTGTGAACTGCAGAAGGTAGTGTGAGGCTTGCAGTCTGTAGATGGTGAAAGCCGTGACAGTTACAGACTTCATATCCCTCATAGGACATATATTGCAACAGACCCTGTTACAACAGTAAATGTATGAGGTTATCACAGCAACATGTCAGTACTGGCCCTGTGTATGTGCTTCCAGCTACAGCTCTGTCAACCTTTGTACATATGTCATGCATTAAGAGGTGCATATGTGCTGTACACCATAATTAGTGGCATCATATCTGATAACAAACCAGTGAGATATCAGACTGCTACACGTTATGTACAGTAGAGGTCATATTGGATGACGTAACCTGGACATTATGTGGTTGTGTGTACAGTACTGAGGTCTGTGTACTTATGGTGAATGTCAACAGTGGGTATATTGTTAATATGTACTTAGGCCTGTGTACAGACTGTGATAGATGTCATTGTTCTTGGGCCTGTCCTATCTAATGTTATATGCTGCTCCACTGTATGTTACCATATCGGCTTGCATGTTTGTAAGGCCATACACTCACATGTCCCATACCACAGACAAGCATCAGACCACACTGTGTAGTGGCCCAGTATATGTAGGGTTAGTGTGTGAGTTGCACATATGAGGATGGTTTTGAACAGATAGTCCATATACTGTAATATTATGCTAGCTTACCATATGTGGCTGTGGCTGTGTTCACATTGTTTGTGGTTATGCACTTTCCCACAGGTGTATCTTACCCTGTGCTATGACATTTCTTTAGAGCCTGCTATATATGCAGATATATGTGCATTCCCCCATAGGAAATGTAGACCAGTGTTGAGCCAGTCTGCCTGTAGCCTGCACAGTGCTTTGTTACATGCCTAGCAGCTTAATGTACTTACCCAGTGAGATGTCATGTCCAGATACTTGCCAAATGTACTGCTGCCGGGCCTCCCTTAACAGTCATGTATGTCAGACAGAGCAGTGGTATGCTCTACAGATGTATGTCAATATCTAGTGGGTAGTATGTGGCCATGGCACCTCCTTACCAGCAGTTATTATGTGTCAGGACAGACAGGGGTGTGTGAATGGATAACGTATGGGGCAAATGTATACCAGTCATTACGTGTTATACCCATCTACATGGCTGTTAACATCCACATTGTAAGGCTTGGTCCACATGTTTTGCACTAAGGGGTTCTCTGTATACCTCTGGCAGTAGCAATAGTCTACTAATATACCTGCTATACATACCTGACATCCCCTTGGACTATGAAGTTGGGACTATAGGGGCTGAGGTAGGGCTACACTTCATATTCAGGACATATGGTGAAAATATATGTATATATAATCATCCAGATAGTTATATAGATATATACACATATACATATCAACATATATAGATGGGTATGTATATGTACATAGATATACATATACACACCCAGATATAAACATATACAGAGCACTATATGTCTACACATATACAGATAGTGATACATATGCACATATACGTATGGATATCTACATATATATTGACAGTAGTAGGTATATCAGAATAGATATGTATTCACATATAGTTATAGATATCTACATATATACCAACATAGCTATGCATATCTGTGCACATAGGATATGCATACATATATAGCTATATAGACATATATCTATATATACATATATGTATGTCTATATATGCACATATCTATACACACACACACACACATATATATATATATATATATATATATATATATATATATATATATGTGTGTGTGTGTGTGTGTGTACATATGAAGAAATGTACTCATGGCCATATATATGTAGCACTATACAGATGTGTATACAGACATATGTATGAGTATACGTGTGTATGTACATGTAGACATATAATGACCTAGTATATGTATACGACCATATTCCTGTCATGAGTAAACATCACTGCTGTGTATACCCTCCCAGATGTATCTCACCATATGTATCTGCTATGTGCACATTATGATAAAACAATATATGTGATGCAACAGTCATATTAATAACAAGGACTACACAATTTAAGATCTACAGGCAAATGTTCAATACTACTTAGTATGTGTATTCACAGCTATATTGGTAAAACAACAACAGTCTTCACAATGGACATGGTATAGTGGTTAAGTGCTGTGACTTCAGTGTAAAGGGTCCTGTGTGCAAGAGCTGTTCATTTTGTTGCTGGGCAGAACAAGGCCTGTCATATACAGAGTGGTTAAGGTAGTTTTGAGCAGCTTTACCAGTGCACAAATCAGCTTAGCTGTTATATTGCAGCAATGCTGATACTTGCTAAGCATAACTTAGCCCTGGTAACCAGGTCACACAACTCACTCTGATAACCTGTAATAAGTGTATGTAATGCCATGTACAATTCATACACCTATGTGCTGCCATTAGAGTTGCAAGGGGTGTGAGTGTCATGTGTGGGACACAGACATATATGAGGCCTGTACAGCACTGTTATTCATGCAAATGTGTTACATACAGGTGTAGTAGCCCAGGGTATGTGCTCTCACACTGGCATGTAGTGTATCATGGCAGTAGTACTGTTGACATTGCTAACCCAGGCAAGAGCAGAGTGCTTAATGTAGTACTGACAACATGCACACCTGTGAGCATGGCTGGATACAGGGGCCTCCCTGTTGTATCTCTGGTATGTGAGCTGTGTCACAGTATATAACCCTTACTGGGTAATGATCCATCATGTGGAATGTAACTGTAGACTACCGTCTGTACAGCACATGTTAGTGAGGGTATCCAACATGGAGTTATGGCATACATATTGTTGTCAGATGTCTGTCAATGCACTCATGCTACTGCATAGCTACTTGCTAAGCTGATGACTGTCAGTCCCTGTACAGATGTGCAGATGGCAGGTATCCAGCTGGGATATGTACAGGCAACCTAAGTTTGATTGACACTGACATGTCTGCCCAGCTCTGTAAAAAGTGGCATATAAAGGAGATGTCACCTTCTACGCACCACGTGCCACAGGTACCTCCACTACACTAACACAGTCAACAGAACATGCTTGGGTACAGTTCTCCATGTAATGCATGTTGCATACATGTCACCTTGACCACCTCAGTGGCCATGTGCAGGAGGCACTTGGAGGATTGGCTGATGCATGTCATTCTCACCCTGAGGGTCATGACAGTAGTGCCTGTCAGTTGATTGCCTGCTGCCACCTGGCAGGTGGTAGGATAACACTGCACACACAATCCCTACACAACCCATCTCCCCTTGGGCAATAGCTAGGTACACAGCTATGACCACCTGCAGGGATACACTCCTGTACTGACACATGTGTATGTGTGCAAGACTGAGTATAGCAGTGACTGTGTGTTAGCACACCTGTACATGGGAATTCCATGAGGGCCTTCACAACCAATGCAACACCCATTGCCATAGTCAGTTGTGGCTGCTGCTGTGTGGGACATTGCATGTATCCTGTTAAGTTCCCCCCCATACCGGCTACATGAGCCTTGCAGTGCCAGCACAACAGTGTTTTACAAATGGCGTGATAGGCATGGGATACCCATTGTGTTCTGGCATGTGTGTGTAGTTGTGAAGGTCCATATATCTGTAGGGTTTAGCATTCCAAGGCCACATACTCCTATTACAATACCCATTGCCACACAGTAGTACAGATAGAGTTATTGCTGCCAATAGGGGAGGCACGACAATGCAACATCCTACTATGTGTGTGTCATGAGCATGAGATGCATATCTCTGTAGTACCAATGTTGGAGTATACTATGGGTTGTATTGCAGTCGTGGCCAATGTGTAATGGTGGGTATGGCAGAGTGTCATCATGGGTTTCAGGGAGAACAATATCCAGTGGGGGATGTAGGTTCTGTGTACACTGTTATCACACCAAGGTACACCCGGTATATGTCCCATGTACCACATTATGGTTACCACTGTCACCATCAATCATACAGGTAACTGTTACCACAATCCAAGCCAGTTATGCATGTGATTTGTGCAGTCTACCTGTAACACACTGGAGACACTGTCTAGTTAGTTTGCAGCGATAGGCCCTGGTATCTCAGATGTGTGTCTGGCTGTTTTATTTATTTATTTATTTATTTACATTTGTTGACCAGGAGTGACCGACTGGACATAGGTCCATTTTCAGCGGAGGCCCGGGGAGAAAAGCTCCACAGTTAAAATAAACAGACATTAGTTACATTGGATTACATAGCGATTAACAATTTAACATAGCAATTACTTACAACATATTTACAGATGAAGAACACAGTACATCAGTAGACAACTAGAATCTTTATCTGTGAAGTACATAACAGACATTAACAAATGTTACAATAAGAAGTTCCTTCTGTATAATAAGTACTAGGGTTATGAGCATCTGAGCTTGCTATAATCAAGGTAGTTAGTGGAGTGGAAAGGAAGGTAGTGGTTGGATGGGGTGGGTGATATTAGAGAGGGAGTTGCAAGGGTATAGCCAGCATGTTTTTAGGTGCGCTTTTAGTAAAGTTTTGAAGTGGGTGCATGATGGTATAGAGGTAATTGTGGGTGGGAGGGAGTTCCATAATTTGGCTATGGTGCAAGAGAATAGTGCTTCACCAGCAGAGTTATTGGCTTTAGTGATATGCAAGTGATTTTTGTTGCTGGATCTTAGTGGTCTGGTGGTGCAATAGGGTTGGAGTAGATTCTGGAAGGATGGGACACTTAGTGGATGGTTTACTAGTTTGTGGGCAAGTGAGAGTTGATACCACTGAAGGAGGTGAGGGAGTTCAAGCCAGCCCATTTCAGCAAGTGAGAGACAGTGGTGACTATGGTAGGTTGCCCCTGTGGCAAATTTGGCAATTTTGTTGTAGTAGGTCTCTAGCTTGTTTAGATTGCATTGCCTTAGGCTGGTATATATTGGAGAGGCATAAAGTAGGGTGGAGATAAGGTGGGAATTTGCTATTGAAATCTTTGCTGCTTTGGTGAGAAGTTTCTTATTTCTGTATAACGTTCCTATTTTTTTGTGGACTTTTTTTATGGTCATGGATATGTGAATGTCAAATTTTAGTTTATTGTCTATTTCCACTCCTAGCAATTTGGTGTGTTCAGTTGGGTATATAGTGGTGTTGTCTTTTGCTGTGATGTTAATGTGAGAGTTGTTCTGAGTATGTTTGGCGGGTTTGAAGATGAGTAGTTTAGTTTTGTTTGGGTTGAGTACTAATTGGGCATCAGATAACCAAGTTTCAACAGAGGAAAAGGTTTCCTGCTTGACTTTTTGCAGTTTGAGTAGGGACTGGGCTGAGCAGTTGATGGTTGAGTCATCTGCGTATTGTATGAGTGTGCCATGTTTGGTGGCAGAGGCTAGATTATTGGTGTAAACAGAGAAAAGTAGGGTCCAAGGATGGATCCTTGGGGAACCCCTATGGAGACAGGTAGTTGGGGAGATATGTCATTCTGCCATACAACGGATTGTTGGCAGTCAGACAGGTAACTCTGAAACCAGTCGTTGACTGATTGAGAGAAGGATAGGTTATTGAGGACAGAGATAAGTTGTTTGTGTGGGACCATGTCAAATGCTTTAGATAGGTCTAGGAAAGTTGCAGAGGAGAGATAGCCATTGTTTTTATGCTGAAGCATAGTGTTAGTAAAGGAGAGTAAGGCAGTGGTGGTGCTATGGTTTGGTCGGAAACCATGCTGAGTATTGGAAAGGAGGTTGTTAGTAAGGAGGTAGTCTGAGACCTGAAAGTGTATGCATCTCTCCAGCATTTTGGAGAGTGGAGAGAGAATAGCTATGGGGTGGTAATTGGTTAGTTCTGTGGAGGGTCTGCCTTTGTGGAGGGGAATTATATGTGATACTCTCCACAGTGTGGGAATGTAACTTTCTGACAGAGATCGGTTAATCAAGATGGATACTGGGTAGGCCAGAGTATCAGCTGCGATTTGTAGGTATTCACTTGGGAGGTTGTCTGCTGCTAATTTGGTGGGTTTAAGTTATGTTATGTGTCTATAAATGTGTATATGACGGTATGTCACACTATGTATTGTTCATATACACCCATTATATCCCCCATCTCCCTGTACATATCGGGGGATGTTCTGCATGTACCATGTAACCTGGGACACACCTCACCCTAAATGCTGTGCATTGTGTGCAATGTAAGCCACATACTTCAGTATCATGACATAGCTAGGTAGGGGTCTAGTACCAGTGTTGTCAAGTAACAGTGTGCATGTATGTGGATAGGCTACATTAGGTTGCAAGGTATACATGCCTCAGCGGGCCACCTGTCCATGTGGCACAGGCAATAACCGGTTTAGTAACTTGTGTCACAGCCATGGTGTCACCAAAGTGACATATCCCATTGTGGAATATGACTGCAGACCATCCTCGTGCTGACACATGTACACCTACAACACAAATGGATAACATTATAGTGACTGCAATCAACCAGTGTTACTAACAGCTATACTACATCATTACTGGACGGCTACACTATCCACCAAATATGCCTTACACTCTACTCCCTACAACATGGTACACTGCAGTACTGTGGTACACTGTGATACAGTCAGCATGTGCATCAGAACCATATCAGCCTGTCCCTGCATTGATGGTATGGATGACAGGGATCTGGCACAGGTATCATCATATGCACAGGGCATCCTAGTGCTGACACATGTACACCTACAACACAAATGGATAACATTATAGAGACCACAACCAACCAGTGTTACTAACAGCTATAAGGCATCATTGCTGGACGGCTATACTACCCACCAAATATGTCTTACACTCTACTCCCTACAACATGTTACACTGCAGTACTGTGGCACACTGTTGTACAGTCACCATGTGCATCAAAACCATATCAGCTTGTCCCTGCATTGATGGTATGGATGACAAGGATGTGGCACAGGTATCATAATATGCACAGGGAGTGATGTTGGTTTGCCAGAGGCTGAGGGAGGGCCATACATTTGGCACCATGTGTGTGGGTGAGGGGTGTACTATTGGGAGCTGGTCGAGGTGATGTGGTGTGTGTAGGTATGGGGTTGTCCTAGGTGTGTTTGCATAGTGTGTGGGTATGCATGCACACAGTTCTGCCATGTGGCTACCCTACACAGGTGTTTATGGACAGCTGCAGACCATACCTGGCAGGGTGTGCAATTCACTGCCTCCAGCCATGGACACGTGGACTGTGCCTGCCAGGGGTTCCACAGGCACATCCAGGTACAGGCCTCGATGTGCTACTCTCACCTGCTGATGAAATTTGTTTGCTGGTACCAGGTCCCTCCTGGGATGGGCAAATACCATGTGCACGTGGCCTGCTGTGGTGTAGTGTGTAGTGTGGACAGCACACCCCTCACACTACCAGTGACGCTACTGCCACTACATGAGCCCCTTGGTGTCCTAGCACATCCACATTGACTACCAGCTGTTGGCGTTGCTGGCCTACATCCACGTGGCCATCGCCGCACTCCCACCACACATTCAAGTACAGACAGACCACGGTTGATGAGAGCCATCATTTCACCAGACCATCTATCCATGAACTCAGTTAATCTATGGATGGCACCAGCCAGTTCACAGGCGTTGTCAATTGAAGATGTGAGAGCAGCCCTCTGCGGCCTCATGCCCTGTCTGTTGTAATGTTCTGTACATGGCTGCACCGCTATGGCAGCCTGAAACATGTTTCTGCTGGTACCAGCTATGTCACCTCTGCCAGGAGTATGATGTCCAGCGGCCCTACCACGAGCATCCTGAGACATCTGCCTATGTGGTGGCCTGCTGGACATCCGGCTTTGCCTGCTGCAACTGGACACATTAGGCATGGTTACCACACTTTCCTGTGCACTGCCACTGGACACTAGCTGTCCCTCCGCTATGGCCACTGGTGATGGGGTGTGTATAGACACTGAAACTGCATGCGGGGGGGGGATGGGGTGGCAAAAAGGGGGATGTCAAATGATGGTGCAGTGTCGACCCCTGACAACCCCACCTGTGCCTCAACATTAATATCATCATCTTCAGTGTCTGTATGGACACCAACATCAGATTGCATGCAGGAGGGACCCTGACCCACCTCGCCACCTGTGGGTGAAAACAATAAACACACTTTAAAACCTGTACAGCATTGCCTAACAGTACACACACACAATAATACCTAACTGTCCATGGCTTTACAGATAGTCCCACGTATATGTCCATGTGTTACCCCATTCTGCATCACAGTTGTCAACATACACACATTGATACCACTGATTAACATGTCAGTCCTCTAAATGCCCACACAAGCGGCCACAACACAAGGCCTGTTACTACTTTACCTGCCTGACCTGCGTGTAGTGGTTTTACATGGCCTCACTGCTGTCATTCGGTATGCACCCTCTGTATGTCCAGACATGATGTGCATGGCCCCTATATGTGTGGGGTGGTATTTTGTATCCATAATATCTCACACTGGTGTGTCATATGTATGTAATACTCAGTACATGCCAGATATGTTTCTCCTTCAGCCTATCATGTGACAACTGTAATATTTAGATACACACCCTGGTGTTGACTAGAACTTCCTCAATGCATCTGTAGAGCTGCATATGTGGGTTGTAGGCGACCTCTCTGCTGACTGCAATATTAAGGGTGTGCCTGGTGTCTACATTCTCTCTGGATGCCTGTTTCATGCTACGGACCATATTATACTATTTACTGTCCTGTGATAACACACATGACAGGTATACCTGGTGTGTAATGTGGCAGTCCATGTCCATGTACTGCATGGTCCTAAAGGGAGGTACAGCCATATGAACACCCCACAATCACACATTTGCATACATGACCACCCACACAAACACACACATGCACACATGCATCCTATATGCATCTACTTCCCTCCACTTCACCAGAGTGACCCTTCAGGCAAACTAACTAACCACCAGGAAGCACACACACACACACACACACACACACACACACACACACACACACACACACATGCAGGTGAAGTTGCACAATGATAGTACATATGGTCCTCCTGTTACCTATCTGCCAACATGCAGACCATATGCTACAGAACAGCATGCAGTTCAGCTATAGTCATTCCATGTTAGCAACAGTATACATGTGTGTGATGCATGTGCTGTGTCACTAGGTGATGCTCCATCCCCTGGATACCACTGCACCCATGTACACAGCATTGATGTGCACCTGTTCTGCACCCTGCCATGTACTGTACACCACAAATCACAGGTGTACAACCCATTGCAGAAAGTGTAGTACTGTGTCAGTTATGTCAACTTTACTTCTCACAGCCCCTATATTTTTCAGCAACACATACCTGTGATGATATGTGGACAGTTGTCATAGATGAATGCCTGATGCCTGATTTACAACTGTCAACATCAACAGACCATGTATGACAACTCCAATACTCCTACACTGACAACCATCAGAGCACACCATGGCTATGAGGTGTGTACACACCTTTATTGATTTGATACACACATCCTTGATCTACCATGGGACCACAACACCGCATCTCTTATCAGTACATGAGCCCTATATGTGACATATGTCCTGTACTTTCACATGCAGTGTCTTCAGATTGTGTTAGGTGTGTGGTTGCTGACCACAATACATGCACACTGTGTGGGCATATGTGTGCACACCCTTATCATGATGGTTTATCACACCTCTTGTTGTGTGTACTACAGCAGTCACTGCTCCTGGCAGGAGTATACCAACGTGGGCCATCTGCATTTGCCAGTGTATGTTCAGTCTGCCCTACACATGTCCCCATATTCTGCATGATTGCAAGATATACTAATGTGCACATCCCATGGTGTTCTCACACTGCCGTCACTAGTGCTGTGTGGGTAGGGTTACAACTGCCACAGGTCCTGAACCTGACTATGTGCAGTGTGCAGATAGAACCATTCCTACCATCCTTAGGATCCCTGCTGCAGTGCACTGGTGTGTCATGATGAACCCCCCTCCTTCAGTCTTTATGCAGGTGCATGACAAGTAAGCCCTACACATGTGTATCACTTTGCAGTATCCCATACACTGAACACCACATGTTGCAGCCTAGACCCAGCTGATAATGTGGACTACTGTAATGCCTTATGCCATAGTGTATCTCTGCAGCAGTTGCCATTGTCCTACAGGTATATACACTGGTGTTGCACTGTATATGAGTGTTGTTCCGAACATGTCCCTACTGTAGGCCATGTCTACCACCAGTATGTTACTCCCTGTGGACACCTTCCACAATGACAGGATGTTAGTTATCATGCAGGTGTCTGACATACCCTTCCAATACCCCATCATAGTCACCTCTGTGAGACCGTGCATTTCACAGCAACAATACATGCACATATACAGCATGCATTCAGGGTAGGTGTATTAGATATGTGTATGGAATATACCATCACCATTACATGCCTGGTGTGTTGGCAAGCATCTACATAAAACATACTCACCAGCTACAGGCTGCTGCCTTGGTGATATCATGGTGGGACCTATATAAGAGGGTAAGAGATGCAATGTCAGTGGTCACACCTGTGGCAGTGCTACAGGGTGGGTGCAGTATTACAATACATTAACGGTACAATCCCACTATACTACTATATCTGGACATCTGTTTATCACTACAATGCAGCAACACAATATATCTATGACATGTCAGATTTGCATGATCTACCTGTACCAATGCAGATGTATACACAACAGTGGTCTACTGATGTGCCTTGTGTCCTTACCTGCATTCTCCTTGGCTGGTGTGTGGGTGACACCCACCTCCACAAAGGAGGCCAGCAGTTGACGGCTGTCTGGTTGGGCAGTTGCCATGAGGCTGGCCAGGAGCTCCTCCACACGTCAGGGGAGGATGGATGGCATGGCCCCCCCTGTGGTGAGGTGATCCACCCAGACTGCAACAGCCTGCCGACTGGCATTGCGAAGCAGGTCAGTACAATGATGCCAGACCTGCTCATAGCTGTGGTTGTGCAGTCCGACATCATTGACCCTGTAGACTAGGTCATTCCACAGGGTGGTCCGCTCCTGATGCTCATGTGTGGCCCTGCCAAACAGCACTTGATAGTGCTGGATCAAGTCTGATATCAAGACATCGTTCTCCACTTAGGAATAGGTGGGCAACTGTGCATGTGCCATCTTGGCTGAAACAGGTCTGAGCAACTCATACAGCAAGGTTACCATAGTTCGTAATATACATCTTTGTCATCCCCCCCACCATATCAGCTTCAACAAACTGTACACACAACTCATTAAGTATGGCGATAGGGGGTGGCAGGATGGCATAATAGTTAAGGTGTTTACCTTGTAGGCACAAGGTGCAGGTTTGAATCTCACATGGGGTAATTGGCTAGGCTTAAAATGGCCCAAAGGGCAGTTAGTCTAGTACTAACCTATGACCTATGACCTATAGCTACATCTTACCTACCAGTGGGACAGATATTGTATTGTATCACACTTTCTGCTATGTGATTGTAGCCATGTTCCCTGTGTGGACACTATCATTGCTTGCCTGTTACAAACTATTCACCTGCATGCCATTGTCAGGGCCACTATGGTTAAATATTTACCAGTGGTATGGCTGCTCTGGGATTGCTGCACATCTGACATTCTGTGTTATTGGGGATATCTATGCATGCTGTTGGACATGCATTGGGATTGTGTAGACTATTACTACCAACATATATTCTATAACAGTGACACAATAACATGTATATGTTCTATTGGCCAACAAATCCAGCTCTGCAAACCCATCTGCCCGTGATACCTGGCCACATCACATGTGTGTCCCAACCTGGGGCCTTCTCATGTACTGGTCCAGCAATATCATCAGGTGGAACCACCCAGGGGATTTTGCCCCCCCCCCCGGAGCACACACAGACATGTTCCTGTCCTCTGAGGTCAGGTCTAGGGTCTGTTCCATACTGGGCTCCACAGACATGTGGGATGTGCTACATCAGTCTGAGGTACCCAGTACACATTCACAGGGCCAACATGATCCTCCTGCTCACCCTCCAGACCAGGCACCTTCAGAACGTGGACTGTTGTTGTGAGTAGCAGTGGGTGGGATGCTTTTTCCCCATTGTGCCCATATTGGGGCCCATGGGCCGTCCACATCACAGACCACACACACCATCCAGAGTGTTTACCCACCACATGTGTCACATACCACCCCTGTAGTCTGTCCTCTATATCTACCAATCCTGACCACCTTCAGAAGTGTACCTGCCATACTTCTCCATATTCCCATTTCATACTTCACAGATGGGGGCAAGTGGTCCCAACAAGGGACTAACATGTGACATACCCATCCATGTGGCACACACTAACAGCTGTAGATATCTGTGTGTATCACTATGTGTGCTGGTGCCTCGCACATAGCATGCATTACTGGGGTAGTAATATAGGGGACATGTCTTTACATACATATATGTTTGTGTGTGTGTTTGTATATGTGTAGACATGTGCATATAGGTATATATCTATATATATGTAGATATATGTGATGTATATATGTGCACATATATTGTCTACACATGGGCATCTGTATACTTGTGGACATACATGGTGAGATACATATATATATATTTATATATTATATATATGACATATGTACACATATGCATACCTATATGTGTGGTACATTCAGACATCAGCTCCTCAATCTCACAACACCTTCCTGCACAGCTGCATTTTTCTGCATTGCTACAACACAGACAGGTGCCACATATGGACATAGCCTGACATTAGGGGGGTATATGTAGGACCTAATTGCAGGTAACCCTATTACACACCTATGGCATTCCTGCATGCTACATTACAGATGAACCTGAAAATCCTGCCAGTGGTGAGCCGTGGGTCCCACATGTCCATCATAATGGCATTACTTCCACCACCAGCTATTGGCCACGTAATATGCATACTTCCCTTTACACAACACACACTATGATGGCTTACATCTTGTCAGTCAGTGCTGACCTGCACAGTTGATGGCTGTGGCCCACTACTCACAGGGACAGACACTACTGTCCATAGCAGTTGTTCAGTTGAACATCATCACAACAACACCTGATGGCACATATAGATCATTCCACATCATCTATCCGATTATTATGGCCCAGGTACTACATTCTATTACATACATATATACTTCACATACCTGTTGTGGGAATGATGTCTTTATGAACAAATGCTGGCTGAATGCCTTTACCTTAGGCATTTTTTTTGGAGTTTTTTGTCTTTCTTTCTCTCTGCCTCTCTCTCTCTCTCTCTCTTTCTCTCTTCAGTAAATGGATTGAGCTGTTTTGACTAGATTGCAGCTTAGCTTTAGTAGGTGATGCACATGATCAGGTGATGACCTCTGCACCTGTCAGTGTCCTCCACTTGCTAACTGTATGCAGCTTGCTGTGTAGTACTTCCAATTACCACTGTCATGGCAACCACCTACTATAAATCCCTACATCATGTGGGTGTGGTCCCTTTACCATTCTTGTGTGACGGACATCCTTCTTGTGTATG
The DNA here is from genome assembly GCF_019279795.1 of Protopterus annectens. Taxonomy (NCBI): domain Eukaryota; kingdom Metazoa; phylum Chordata; order Ceratodontiformes; family Protopteridae; genus Protopterus; species Protopterus annectens. The sequence continues at coordinate 1,072,926,305 of NC_056725.1, forward strand.
GGCATCAGTGTTACAGACAGCAGGTAGCAATACCTCTCACAGGAGAACTGGCACACTCAAGCCAGCTACATATTTGTAGGAGGTTCCAAAACTACAGACAGAGTGTGAGCAGATTTGTGTTATGCTTTGTATAGTACTGGTGTTACAGGGCTTGTGTGTACATACTAGTTTACCGTGGAATACAGTCTGTCTGCATAGCTCTCAACTGTGGGCCTATCCTCTTGGTGGCCAGAAGTGTGCCTGTCATGTTTTGTCTGTCCACCGCACAGGTTCTGTGTCACGTATTTCACTGGCAGTGTGTGTGCTGTGTGCGCTCAGTACATGGCTACATCCATTTATGTTTTGAACCTCAAATCCCTGACTATGGGTATGTTGCAGACTACCCTGTAACACCAGCAACTTGGTTAGTTTATGGCAACAGTTTTCCACATACGGACCTGTGTTCCAGCCTCTGTCCTCCATCTACATACCAAGCTTTGAACATATGACATGCTGTCAGGGGTTGTTCTGTAGTGGGCTGTGAGTATATCACACTGCCATTCCTGCCATCAGTCCACTGCTGTTGTATCCCCCACACATACCATGGGGATGTGGACATATATGTGTGGGCTTCACTTACAGAATACATGTGTGCCCTTATGCACTCCAGATGCCAGTGTATGTAACAGTGGTATATGGCCCTGTATTATTGAGTCTAGGGGGGTGCACCATAAATAACCTAGGCTGTTACAACATGTGGGAGTATCAGGGGTGAGCTGCCTTAAGGCATCTGGATGTACAGTACCACACAATTCACCTATATTTACATTAGTTACATAAACTGGGTTAATGCAGGCCTACTGCCTCCTGCCATACAGACTGTTCTGTTTGTCAGTGTGCTTGTGATGGCGACAGGTATGCCTTGTTATGTAACATTTACATCCTATTTGGTCAACTAAAGTCTTTACCGCCTACTGATTGTGTACAGAGTGTAGATAGAGACTGCTGAACTATACACCTGCATTACTTACTGTTGATTGTTTGGTATCCTGTGGCCCAGTCTGTCTTTACTATTGTACTATTTGAAGGGCTTGGCCAGGACAGCAACAGTTGTGAACCTTTCAAGACTACTGTATTAGTATAACTGTTTTAAAGTTGTATTACTCTGTTTATATGGATGTCAGTGACTGAAGAGCCATATGAAATGGCAAATAAAACTGTAATAGTACACAAATAAAGGTTTTCTATTTTTGCAAACCTGTGTGTTTTGTTATATCCTATGACCTCTCTGTGAATATATGTTGCAAGCAGCGATTGTCATTTGTATGGGTGGGTCAAACAGTGTCCAGTTGTTAAAATGTTAACTATAGGCATAGTGGCTGTTCCATATTGTGTGTACCTTCTACATATGTATATTACTGTACATATCTCTGCATGTGTAGGTGTAGTCACATATATATCTATCTCTCTCTCTCTATATATATATATATATATATATATATATATATATATATATATGTATATCTGTATCTGCATATATGTGTCTCTGTATATGTATCCTGGGGATGCTGATAGCTTCCACATTGTACATTTCCCATGGGAGCCAGACTGTACTGCATGATATGTTACCAATACCAGCCTGACATCATACAAGTGGGATGTAGTACTGTCAACATCTTGTGCCCATGTTGTGGCAGGTCCTGGTTTTGGGATCTGCAACACTTGGTAGTGTATTGCAGGGCAGACGTGTTTGCCTGTGGGGGGTATATCTATTCGTACAAGACGTATATTGTTTGGGGCCTCTCAACCCCATTAATGGTGCATGTGGACATATATGTTTTAGTTATTTTCCCATTATCAACAGATGTATGTCCATATATATATATATATATATATATATATATATATATATATTTATATATATCTGCTTACATATATGTAATTTGCTGTGTATATTTAGACATATAGATGCAGACATATATATCTATAGAGGTAGGCATTTGCATGTATATATGTTTATATATATATATATATATATATATATATATATATATATATATACATATATATCTACATATATAGATATGTTGTATCTGTTTAGATATTAATACATTTACACACACACATACATCTAAATGTTGGAATACATACTCTGTACTGTTGAATGACTGGGTTGGATGATATGTTTGTGGATACATCAAGGTTATGTATATCTGATATGGCTTAGTGGTAAATCACTTTATCTATGTTGTTCAGGGTCCTGTGTTCGATCCTTGCAGTGGCTGTTTATTTTTTTGCTGGGCAGAACACGAGCCATTTGATACAAAGTGATTACGGCACTTTAAAGCAGTTTTAAGCAGGTTAGCGTGGGTTTGAACAGAGGTAAGCACTGCTAATTTCTGGTTACAGTTTCTTATACTCAGCTTCTAAATTGCTTAACCTGTGTAGGCATTGCTTACCCCCATGCAAACAGGCTTAAACCCGCTTACTGCTTCTTAAAAGTGCTTACTCCCACTTACCCCCTGCGCTAAGTTATTTAAAAGAAAAGAAAAAGGGGTTGATAGGAAAGTGGTGAAAAAAGGGGCACAAATAGGAAATGACAGTTGTGAAAATAGCCAGGGATGTGCAGGAAGGGTGTAGGGAAGGTCCATAGCTGTCCATTTCTTCTACAACAACAGCTGTTCATATACACTGAATTTGGAGGTAGATTTGGAGACTCAAACCCCTGGGAGGCGGTGAGGACAACAATAATATGTTGTGATGCTAATTATACCAGATTACATGTGTCCAGTAGACATGTGTGTGAAATGGACAGCTATGTATGGGGTGAGATTTTTTGTGGGAACAGATTGCCCTTTTTTTTTTCAGGTGAGAGTGGGATGTTGTGGAGGGGTAGTAGGTATATTTGGGGAGGTAGGTTGGGTAGGTTAACAGACAAAACAAACAAGACAAATACAGGGGTGGTGCATGACAAATGTGGGGGATAAACACCTTGATGGGGAGGGGTGTTGGGAAATCGGAAGCCCACAAGCCCCCTAGTGGTAACAGTGGGACTGAGGTCCCCACCCATCGGCAGTCACCGCTGCACATTCACAGACCCAAAGATGGCTGTGCTGGGGGCTGAGTTGCAGAGCTAGGCTGACTCTCTAATCATGACATGCGGCCCTCGAGCTGGCGTAGGAGATCACCAACTGCTGGTTGATTTCTCTATGCATCACAACCCCGACCTGGCAATGGATGACAGCTGCCTGTCTGCTCCCACTCCCAGGGGGGGAAAGCCTCATCCCCTGAGGTGGTTCCACCCAATGGTGGTGCAGGACCAACAGACAGGGAGTTCCCGGGTTGGGCCCCAGACATGCTGGATCCCAGTGCCATGGCCAGCTGAGATGGGACAGGTAGGTCTGCTGGGACTGGCCTTCCCAAGGGTGTTAGTGTTTAGATTTCATCATATGTGGGTTAGTAATAGTCAACACATTCCAGGGTTAGGTATAACAGCATGCAGAGATATTCCCATTAACCCAGACACTAACTACGGAACAGTTGCATAGCAAACAGAACACATGCATATATGGGAACACAGTGGTAATAAGAACAGCATGCTAGTACATTGATGGCACCATGCCACCAATGTTGGAATAATTCAATATAGCACATGCATGGGAACCATTAAAATATTTATCTAACAATTGGACATTATCAGAACATAGGTAACAATTGGACATTATCAGAACATAGGTATCATTGCATACCAGTTGGGATGGGAATGTTGATTATTGTTGGAGATATGGTGGGGGGGAGAGAAAGATGTCAATTAACAACTAGTATATTCCTGTAGTCCACATTACTTTCCTAGTCAATGCTGTTATCTGTACCTTACAAGTCTTACTACACTACCCTATAGCCTTAGTTTGAACAGTGATATGGCTGTCATCATCATTACACATGAACCTGTTTTACCTGCAGTATACACCTCTTCCCTGGTATAATTGAGGAGGGAATGTTTGTTAACACTAACTGTTTCTACACATACTCCCAGATTCCGGGTTGATGTTGTGCATGTATCTATCCAACTCTTTTTGCACAGACTCTGGCCATGTGTTGACCACATGCTGGTGTGCCAGGACATATCTAGAATATTGCCAACTTCCACCTTTTGTGACCTGACACACACATATACATGCTTTTCTACACAGTTATATTATGTAGCACAGTGTGGGTGACAGTGACCAGTGATACTTTATTATTCAGAGAATCTGGAACACTCACAATTCCCTACAATACCAGAGTGAACAGTACCAGTACAGGTTATAATGGTCTGTATTTCTCAGCTAATGTTCATATCCGATGTACCTGTGGGAGCAATGTTTGTTAGCACTACCTAACTGTTGCCACACAACGTTCTGAATTACACATTAGTATTATGCACATACATCTCACTCTGTTACTGTACACACTCTGGTCACAGCCTGACAACATGGGAGTGTAGATATACATACTTGACATATTACTCTCATAACAGTTTCGGGGGGTGCTACAGTGACAGGTGTATTCTCATAGATGTTTGACAATCACTTGTATTCCCTGTTTGCTGGCTAAACATCTGGAATCATACCACAGACATACCAGGGGGACAGGGGAACAAGCAGCAGATGTGGGCCCATATAGTGGACATTCTGGCCTCATCTGTACAGTTGTGGGGAATGATTCTGTATGCAGCCTAATTCCACTCCCAGGATTCAGACCATAGCTGTGTCTGCTACAACTTAAACACTGTCCATCACAGTTGTATCTACTATATAGATATTGCTGTATATCTCCTATCTTCTTTCTGCCTTATTAATCCCCTGTGCTTTTGCATTTTGACCTTGTATTACAACACTCTTATACAGATTTCCTAGACAGTTATATGTTGTAGGATAGTGTGGGCAGCAGTGATGTGTAATACCTCATTATTCAGAGCAACTGCATCAGTCACAATGCCATACAATACCACTGTGAACAGTACCAGTACTGGGTATCATTCTTGTATTTCTGGGCACAGTGTTGGTATCTGACAGACCTGTGGGAGGAATGTTTATTAGCACTACTTGAATGTTCCCACACACAGTACCAAATTCTACATTGCTATTATGCACATACGTCTCACTCTGTTACTGCACACACTCTGACCACAGCTTGACAAGTTGGGGTGTAAATGGGACATACATGACTTCTTAGTCACATAAGGTATTGGGGAGTTGCTAGTGTGCCAGCTTTATACTCATAGATGTGTGTCAATCAGTTGTATTTCCTGTTTGCTGCCTATACATCTGGGATCATCCCACTGATTTCCCATGGGGACAGGTTGATAGGCATCAGATATGGACCACTTTAATAGACATTCTGGGCATATATGTACAGTTGTGGCATATGATTCTATATGCAGACTACTACCACTGGCAGGATTCGAACCGTGGCTGTGTGCGCTAAAAAAAAAACAGTTCACATCTCAGTTGCATGTGCTATTCAGTTTTTGTTGTCTGCATTTTCCTTTTTACTGTCTATGTGTCTCTCAGTTGTACTAAATGGCCTCTGGGGATTACACCTGTCATATACAGGCATTCCTAAACATTCAATTTATGGTGCACGGTGTGGGTAATAGTGCTTAATACAACAGTACTATTACATGATTGCAAATCTACATTACCATATAATACCAGAATATACCCATGCAGTCCAGCAGTTAGACCTGTTTTGTCAGGCTATTACACTTTTATTGACATAAAAACAATATGAGACTCTTCCTGCCATATTCTCTAGTGTATGCAGTACTTGCCTTGAACAATACATGTTTTATACATGCAATTAATTTACTACTACTTTTAGTTTTATTTCCTATGACAATAGATGCATGAGTATTACTGACCTGCCTCGCATCACAACCTCGCCATGTGACTGATGTGGGTCTCCTGGTTCGTGGCCTGCTCCATTGCAGCTGTGGGGGACATAAGAGGAATATTTAGCCATACCTATCCATAATATACCTGAGCTGGCAATTATTGCACACATACTGGGGTGATGCTTACACACTACTGGAACATCCCCTGCCACTCTAGCCTCTTGGAGCAACTTTTCCAAGAGGTCTCCCTTATGCTGCTTCAGGTCAGCATAGTGGTGCCTGATGTGCTCACCAGTTTGGGGTATGCCAGTGGCACTGGTGAGGTCACAGGCGAGACGGTCCCAGGCCTCCGCCTTATATTGGGAGCCCTGGTACTGGCCCTTCAACAGTCTCTGATCATGGTCTTTGACAAGGAGTCCTGCCATGACCTTGGACTCCTGGATACACCAGCACTGCACCCGAAAGTGCACACCTTCTCCCCTTACTGCCATAGTGCCTGCAAGGGGTGGCTGCAACCAGTTATGGGATGTATTCCCACCTCTTGGGTTTAAGTAGGGCCAATTTCATGCACTTTTCCATGATTGGTCAGTTTTGAAAAGGCTAAGCTATGGGCAAACCTGCTTACCTAAGGTTGGCATTGTTTAAAGGGGTATACCACTAGGCACAATGAGTTAGGTGGTGTGCACATTGCTTATGCCTCCTATGCTGGCCTGTGCAATGCTTAGCATTGCTTACATTAGACTTTGCATTCTATTTCCTTTTCTGCATTGATTTCTTATTCATTACATCTTATATAGCTGCCTGGTATCCATGATTAATGTGTATGTACACTCTATGGGGTCCTTGTGTTTTATTAGGGACTTCAAAACTCTGTTACAATTACACCTCACTTCTGAGCTTACTGCTGTACTCCAGTTTCCATATTTATGTTATATAGTGGGTTATGGAACATATGACTGTATACTGATTCCTTTCACAGGTTCAGTTTGGTTTTACTATGGTAAAGACTTGTTTGCTGATTCCTCATTATTCTGTAGTTCTGTGATGTATTGGTGGTTAACTACTGTGACTATGGTGTATAGGATCCTGGGATCGAGACCTGCAAGGCTGTTTATTTTTTTGATGGGCAGAACAAGGGCTGTTGGCTACAGAGTGATTAAGGCACTTTTGAGCATTTGTAAGTGGCTTTGCGTGGGTTTGCGTGACGGTAAGCAATGCTAACCTGTCGTTACATCTGCTTAAAGAGAGTTAGCTTTCGAACTGCTTAACCAGTGTAGGCATTGCATACTGCCATACAAATGGGCTTAAGCTGCTTACTAGTGCTTAACTATGCTTACTTCTGCTTATTTGTGCTTAAACCTGCTTACTAGTGCCTTATTCATTATGACACTGACACCTCTCACGTGCATTTACTGCAGTACTCCAGTTCATGAAAATGTGTTATTTAGTGGGTTATGCAAAATAAATATTACTCATAATGTGCTTTGCCATGGAAAATGGGATCTGTTGCCGTGGGACTCGAACCGGGAATGCTTGCTTGTAAGGTAAATGCTCTGCCCACTACACTATTGCTATGCTGCTTCATTTGCATACATCTTCTTTGTTATCCTCTTCAGCCATTTAAGCTGCATTAACCATAGCTAAGTGATGGGCACACCCGTTCACCTACGGTTAGCTTTCATGGGATTTAAAAAAAAATAAAGGGTCTGTTCATTTTATTTATGTATACTGTTGCTGTTGTACACAAGGGGGACTGTTGGTGGTGATATGTGGACACCTATGAGTGGTCTCGCTCATTTCGTACCCCTTTCTGCTGTTCTTCATTGCAGGGACATGTATATTCTGAGATCTCTGCTCTCAAACATGCCCCCTGCACTCTTACATGCTCCGTGTAAACCTAGGAGCTCAGGCAGCACACCTCATTATTATGCATGGCATGCTGCCATCCTGCTCCTAGACAGCCGCCTCCATGCAGGACTAAGCTAGTCCTGCACGGAGGAATAGTAAATCTGGGGGAAGGTCTCAGCTGCTTTCCATTTTAGTAGCATTACCATTTATACTAAGTTGTTTTAGATAGTTTTAATTATTTTAGTTTTTTATTATAATTATTACAATAAACTCACTCATTTAATTCCAGCGAGGATATGATAAAATTAAAGAAATGTATTTATTACATTGTATAACATTTGCATCTGTACAAACAGAGCCTACTGTTTCCATGCTTGTTTGATACATGAATAACGTTCCAATACAAAAATGTTTTCTTTTACAAATGAATGTTCTTTAGATGTTCTACATTACTCTTGCAAATAATTTTGCATTGTTTCTTGCTATTTAAAGGCTTTATCACATCTTTAAGTTATGTATGTTTACTATTTTCCTGTTCTTTATTAACACAGACTTACATTTAAATAGCTGTTTTGTTGACTTAGTTAATTTTAATTAAACGTAATTTTGCTAGAACAGTTTGTTACCATACCTAAATATATTCACCACAGTTCCCTTCAAATGACACTGTATTATTTACTCCTAAAAAGTATACATTGCTTGTTGTATGCTGTTAGATTTAAATTTTGCTTTATGTATCTGTTTCCAATTGACTTGGGTTATGACTGTAAAAGTTCTTGGGAACAGTTCATGTGCCTTCTTATAACAAGTGAATAAGACAAATACAATGTAAACAAAGGAAATTATAATGCTCACATAAAAGACAGATGCGCATATCAAATATTCACATCACCCAAACAAACTTAAATCAATACTACTCTGTCAATGCTTTCTGATAGTATTCAATTCCAGGTATACACTTCCCAACTTATGAATTAGTGGAAACATGTTTTCTACGATATATCACACAGGTTTATACAAGTCTTTATCTTTTACACCTAAATCCATTAAAAAAGCTCACTTCTCACTCTTACACAGAACAATTTTCATTTGCATGAACAAACACACCTGAAGTATGTATGTTATTTGTTATAGTGTTTATATTGTGTTAGATTATATAAAATGACACATATTCTGCATTGCTCCCCTGACTTCGACCTTTCTTCCTGTTTTGATGGCAGCCATCAAAAATGCATATCTTCAGATGGCTAACTAAAGGTCTGGAGATTCCATCAGAAAAATTCAAATGGTAAATACTTTTCTTTTCTGCAATTTAAATGTATTCATTTGGTTTCCATGAACCAATGTTCATATCAAACATTACTGTTTTATTCAGATTTGCCCTTTACGTGTCAATGTCCAATAAAATTGCTGAGAAACTACAGTAACACATGTTGCTAATTGCATATAAGTGAATTTTGCCATCGGAACAAATGAAGAGATATTGTTTACTGGCATGGGTTACATATTGAGTGACATGTGACAGCTCTGCAAATAATAGATGATACTCTTTTAAAATAGCATGCAGTTCGCTACATGCATCCATTCTATTTAGCGGTATAGGGACTACTCTAACTTCTAATAGCATTCCTGTTTACTGGTGTACCTGCCATACATGACTTTTTGGATTATCAAAGTACTGTTTTATTTTTTCAACAGAGTTGACCCACTAGGGACAACTGTCTCTATTCAGGGGAGATTCAGGAACATTTTTTTGTTAAACAACTTATTAAGCAAAACAGATGAAAAATGGAAATTCTGGCAATCAAAGCATAACCACATGGTAAAGCTGGGTACTCACTCATAACCTCAGTCCTGTGTACTGAACTGACAAACACCTGTAATTTATTGCATATGACTCTTATGTGACTAATTCTATCTTTTGTTACTACAGACTCCCCTTTCTGTGGTCTATTTCATATATGTTGTCCAACCATTGCTAGATGAATCAAGCATATGCTGTGTGTTAAATACATTATAGCAAATGTCTGCAGTGGTCAGCGTCCAGAAAGCTTATAAGGCAGGCTTTCCTTTTTCAAGACACTTACATAATTATATTGATTTCAATTCATTTATATGATGAAATGACATATCTGTGAACTCATTGGATAATTATACTAGGTTAATTATGCCTTTTTCTAGGATGGTTAGGTCAAATATTACACAGTAACTCTACACTGGTCTCACCCATTCATCAATCTGCACCTTCCCAAACTATGTATAAAGAATGTAACATGCACTAATCATGACTGCATAGGTGTGATGCATGTATAACAGCAGCTGCAGCTTAGCAGTCTGCACAACCCTTTGGTGCAGACAAGTTTAGAAGTCTTCTGTATGACACATAGCAAAATATGCATCATTTAAAGGATCACAATCAATGCCTGTTGTTATGTGATCATTTTAACTGATATCTTAGTTAAGGAACTGACGCTTTAATATTTTATTTAATACCTGACTTGAGTAACTGTGTATAGCAGATAATCTCTTGTGGGGACCTACAGCTGTCAAATCAGCAGGATTTTATGTGAGATGTGGTTGATGTTATCACATATTCTCTCAGGTGATGTCAGAAGTTGAATATTTCTTAGATGGATGACCATTCCAAGTTTCTTAATTTATTTTATGCAACATGATAAGGAAGCAATTTTATGCAAAAGCTAATGATGCCGCAGGACTGCCATTTCAAGTAAATGTTAAAAGCCTTCCTTAGAATGCAATTTGCCAACAATTCTGTGGTATGAATTGATTGATATGTGTGTACTGAATAAATGTCTAGCAAGTGTTAATACATGAAAAGAGGATTTAGAAAATCTTTATTAGAAATATGCATGCCAGTGGCATAAGTGTTTCAAATATTCTCTGTGTAGCTACATGCATTATTCTGTTTTCATATACTGCATTACTTAAAGACCTGGCTAGACCCTTTTCTTCACTAAGTCAGAAATAACCTCGGGCATATTTAAATATGGTACATGATTAACCTTTATGGATTTGCATTTCCTGTTCTCTCCCCTTTCTTTCTTTGTACTATGTGTTTTTCTTTCATAATCCATTTTACATTCAGGCATGAATGACAGAACAGTCAAAAGACTAAAAAAGGCCAGCTATTATGTATACAGGATGTTAACAGGACATGTCACTATAAAATATGAAATGTATGACAAATTGACTATATTATCAAACTGATAAAATGTTTGATAGTTTTTTTTGACTAAGCATCAGATATTTTTATGAAATATGTTTCTAAAACATTAAACAAAAAAATCCCACATTTGCCTGTTAGCAAAGGAACCTCTTTCAGATACAAATGGGTGCAAATATTTTATACATACCTCCTTTCTCTAGTATTTCATTTAAAACTTTGGGTGGGGTTCATTAAGGTACCATGACATAATACACCTCAGTGTGCACATCACGGTATATTTTCTCAGTTCAGCATCACCCCTAAAACAGTGCTGCATGGTGTTTTACCATGAAGACATGCAGTATCACGTAGGTCTGGTCTCAAGGTCATGCTGAGGCATTCTAGGAGGAGAAGCATATGCTAGTTAGTCATGTGATCTCTCCCCGAATCCACCCCCAGGAAGAGATTTACATAGCCAAGTGATTCAAAACCGTCTGCCATGTAGGTCAGTACAGCTGTCTGCAGCATGCTTAAGTACTGAACATGACCAAAAGGTCATGTTCAACTATGTACCATGACCATTATATGGGGGGTTGGGGCTGCCAAAGGCCATAAGATGCTATAGCAGCACCAACAACAGTACGGGGACTGGGGAGGGGGGATGCACTAGACCACCTGGGATTACACTTAAAGTGTACTCCAGCACCAACAGAAGTATGGAGATCAGAGTTTGGAGAGATGCACAAGCCTACCAGGGATTACATTCATATGCAAATGCCATAAAGGCACCAACAGCAGTAAGATGGTTGGGGGGCCATTCTATAACCTGAATATCCCATTAGGTATTGGGACTAGTGCTATAAGGATGTTGCATTGGCCTTTATACCCTTATTTTCCTCCATAATAAGCATTTTTGTACTTATCTAGCACAGTCTTCCTCTGGGATTGAGATATTCTGTAAGATTTTAAATTAACCTTTTTCCAGGAATAATCTAAGTATGGTATTTAATAAGGTCTGGTCTGTAGGCAGTTGCTTGTCTCTTAATAGAATCTCATTAATTATTGTTTCTACAGCTTAGTTAGTGTGTCATCTACCTGAACTGCAAGCATGGAGGTCAGCTTTGTTTTCTTCACCAGATCTATTAATCTCTGCTGCTAATTTAACTGCAGACGTCTGTAATTTTTTCCATGGTTTAAGGGTGTAAAAATGGTATATTTGCTCTCATCTTATTTTCTGAGTCTATTAACTGCAGAGATCTGTAATTATTTCCATGGTTTCAGCATGTAAATATGGTATATTTGCTCTCATCTTATTTTCTGAGTCTATTTAACATTGTAGTTTACAGTATTTATATTTTCTACTATCTTAAAAGAACCATACCACATAGTCAAAATTGTGTTTTCTGCGGCGGGACCAAAAGTAGCATCTAGTCTCCAGCTTTGCATCCTCCAGTCCTTACATGCTGGTAATCTGCCTCTTATTCTGTGGTCTGTGATCTCACCGTGTGCTCCTGTATGATGGGTTGCACCACTTTCCGCCTATCTACTAAGCTGCCTTAGTGTCCTGTGACATTTCAAAATCTGTTTTTTTCTGGTAATAACTATAGTCCTAAGGAGTGCCACCGATATACCAACGTCAAAAGATTGAATTAAGGTTTTTTTAATGGTAAACTGGAGACATATGTTAAGTTTTCCAAGTTTTTGCTATCTTCTTCAATAAATGTTTTCAACATGGATTATAATGCTCATTAAAAAGGTCTCATTAAGTCATCTGTCATGACTTATTAGACAGAGTTTAATTGTTTGACCTTAAATCTCAGGCATAGTTGATGCATTGTTACAAACATAAATGGAGCCCGCTGGACAGTGAGTATTTCCTTAACTGGTGCATTGTTACAAACATACATGGAGCCCCAGGTTCACTGAGTATTTCCTTAAGTATCACAACGCAGGAAAGTGCTAACCTTTTGTGGGGTTTATTAATCCTGAAAAATTGTGGTATTCTAGGATGTTCTACTGTCAAGAAGTCAAAAATGTTGTCTACGAATACGTTTTCTTCATCAAATCTTGCCAGCGTTACTCTAAATGCATTATAGGCATTTAAGACAATGTTCAATTTGACTCTCTAGTAGAATCTTTCCTTGCTTAACATACCTTTAATGTTAGCATTGAACGGGTAGCATAAGTTAGCAGGATCCCTCCTCCTTTGTTTGAATTCATAAATCTTCATGAATTTCATCTGAGGTTTAACCCTTATATTATAATAATTATAGGGTCTATATTAGATCAGCAAAATGGCATTACGGTGAATGCAGTTTTGCCAACACATATAAACCAAAATCCAAAAATAGCGAAGGCTCAGGCTCAGGTCAGCGATTTTTTTCTCAGCGAAAAAAAATCACTTGGCCTGAGCCATGACATTGCCCTTTACCCCACTGTAGTGCGATCTCAGAGTTGGTATATTTAGTTAGAGGGGTGACTCTTCCCTACTTTGTTATGTTTGAAATTGTGTGTATGTGTTTTTAGTGCAAGCGATTTCTTTCCCAGGGAAAGAAATCACTGTTTTGAATGTTCATAGTTTAGTGAGGTTGCTGATTACATGTTGATGAAGAGGCATTTTATGGAATGCCTCTTCAAGCATTTAATATAGACCCTAATTATGGACCTGGATTTTTTTCAGATATTGGGATAAAATGAATGGCAGCCTCACTTTTATATAGAATGTGTTAGCAGCATTACCTTAATGCAAAAATCAAAATATGTGCAGCTGTTTGAATATACTATACAACATGTTTTACTCTAAGGAGGCACAACAAAAATTTCTATTTTCTTAAGAGATAGCAATAACATAGTAGTCTTATGACCTGGTCTCAAATGTGATAAAACATCGTACCCCCATACAAAACCCTCATGCTTTACTCCATTTCCTCTACTATAACACCAGACCTTCCTGAATTCTGCATCTGTTTACAAGTTTTCTTTATGGAAAAGTGCTTCTCTTCTCCAGCATGATCAACATATATCATACCTTATCTCCAGTTTTATAAGACATCTGGCCTTTTCCCACATTGTATCCCACTATTTCACATATTATACTGTCCATCTCTTCTAGCCTGTGAATTGTCCTTCTTGCCCTGACCATCCTTTTTAACCTGGGATATTGTGCATCACTGCCTCAAAGAAATGCTACTCTTTCTTTACTTCTTGAAAACAGTTCATTCTCCTCTGGCTCTATAAAAAAAGGGGTGAAGAGGAAATTTTAGCCTAGATGACCTGTGCTCAGTTAACAGCCAGAGAAATGGAGTATTCAGTGTAGAAGACAGAGGAGTACCAATGAGATATTTACTTGCTTCTCTCAAGGAAGAAGATATGGCATGCTTGGGGCTCTGAGGGAGACACGGATCCACTAAAAGATTTGTTAAATGTTCTATGTGATGAGAAAAATGGAAGATTGGAGCACATTACTGCATAAGTTCATTGATTTTCTCCTACAATACCCATCATATGCTTATTATTATTTACCTGACTTACCACACTGAGGTTAGAGCTCAATGGGGGAATCACAACCAGGGAAAGTATAACAACCACGTGCACCCAACCCTGTCTCCATTTGCAGGTCAGTCTCACAGATGGCTAACTAGAAGAATATTGTTACTAGAAATAGAGGACCAGAAGACAAATTAATAGATTTATTGTATGGCTGTATACACTGAATCTAGGAAGAACAGAGCATAGAAGCAAGAAAGCAGTGGTGATTGCCAAAGAAAATATCTTTTGTATTTCCCTTGTCTAACTCTGTTCATTTCATTAGCTGGATTAATGCTAAGTATCCTGCCATTTCCACCCCATTTATCTTTCTTCATCTAACTTCTACTTATCCCAGTGTTTTCAACAAAGTCTTTGATTCCAGCCATTTCAATTTGACTATTCCTAACTTCTGGAATCCTTCCTCTGAGTGGTAAAGTTCATCCCCAGGCCTTTACACTAATTTGTTTTACTGCTGCATATGAAATGTCAAAGTGTGATACAGTCTTTCTGATCTGTGTGTTCAGCTATTTACCCACCAGTTTACTTATTACCCTCTATTGTCCATATGCCCAATTCCACGTGTTGCCTTTAATGATTATCACATAAAATTCTTCTTCCCAATTCTTTTGGTCTTTTCCCTGTAATTTTTTTTAAACAAATTCTGTGTCACCATAGTCTACCTCTCATTACAAACAAGGAAGCATGTTTTAAGATATAAATGATGTTTGAAGCTTTCATTCTCCAATGATTGGAGCTGATATGGGCCATTGCAGACTGATCCTATCCCCATCAAACACTGAATCTTACTTGGGAGTTGGACAGGATTTTGCAGACTGTGTCATCTATTGTATTTCCTCCTTCAATAACAAGGTAACTAGGGTGAAAACATTGTTGCCTGCCCAAATCCTCCCTTTCCCTTTTATCTTCAAATCACACTAAAAGAGTTGTCTTCTTAGGTTTACTATCAAAATCTCAAAAGCAAAATTTTTGCCATTAAAACAATGAACTAAAATCCCGTAAATGAAAATATAATCCAGCTTAAATGTCAAACATAATAAACATTCCAGATTTCTGCTTTCAAAAGTCTGTATGCCCTTTCATGTTTTCAGCCACACTCCCTGCAAATTATATATACCAACTCCAAGACTGCACTACAGTGTGGAAATGGAGAAGTTCCCTGATCCTCACTGTACCACGATCGTCAGTTCCAATGCTGAACTCATAATAATGAATCAACTTTATGTTCTTTATTATGAAGTCATATTAATCCAGTTTGGTATTGTGCAACTTTGAAAACTGCCCTTTGCCCACATGATGTTCACACTCGAGCCTTCAACATTTTTATTGTAAAATATCTGCTTAATATGTACAAGTCTTGAAATTACCCCAAACTCGTTCAGCAATCACAACATCTTTTACACAGATCATTACATGTTACTTGCTAGGAGAACCATGCCAACAATCCAGCTGACCATCTATCTGTTTTAGTGCTGACTTAATCTTTCATGCTAAATTTAAGATTATTCAAAGGATGGAGCTATGAATCATCCCAGTGTGCTAAAGGCTTTTTTTTATTTTATGCTTTATTGACAGTGTTAGTCCCATAATTCTCACCTTTGGGAGGGAAATTGGCTAGGCTTGGAATGACCTGTTAAGAAAGCTTGCCTAGTAGTTAGCTATGAACTTATGAAACCATGAATCTAAGGAAAAGGGACAATGAACATTTCAGAGGGCTTCCTGGAAACATCTATGGGTCCCTATTAAATAAACAAAAAGTGGAAATGTCAAACGGCCAAATAAATAAAAAGGCCATTCCTCGATATCACTATTGTAAGATCGTGGTACAGTGAAGGCTGGAAATTTTGCCCTTTATTCACTGTAGTGCAATCTCGGAGTTGGTATATATAATTAATGGGGGGTGTGGGGGGGCACCCCCCAATATTCATTTCAAGGAACGGCCTTTTCATTTATTTGGCTGTTCGAGATTTCCACTTTTCATTTATTTAATAGGGATGCAACATCAATTGTATTGAGAATATAGTAAGAAAAATAGGCACTTTGGAGTGCTGTAATACATGTGATGCAGATGTAGTTATATTACTAGTCACACGATTTTTAACAATTGAAGAAAACCACAAACAGAGAAACCATGAGGAGGAAAGATAATCTGGAACTTGGGAAATGAGACCTGAAGTGGCATCTATACTACTACTATGGGAAATTTGTCTAGAACTTTGGTGAACTTCCCCTAGTCATGAATGTTGCAGGAGGGACCAGTTTTGGAGGAGCACTTCCGGTTTCCATTCCAGGTACCGAGGTGGCTCAAAGAAACATGGAGGCAGATGGAGAGAGATGGAGCTGACTGAGTGGTGAAACAAAGGGAGGAGAAAGCAAATAATGAGATTGGCAAATATATACAGGATTCTGAGGAAATGTTTCAAAGAAATCTCTTTGATGGAGATAAGCCAAGAAATGATGGATGTGTAATCACAATCCTCCATCTACAATTCTGAACATAGAGAGAGACTTTGAAAGGACATTTATAAACATTATGTCAAAATGTACTGGATATTGCAAATGTTTATGACAAAATGGGTTTATGAACTTTTGGCTGGGATTGTAATAATGCATTAAAAATAGAAAGAGAAAATGTTATACATATACAAAGCATGATACATTTGTGGGGAGGATAGGGGTGACATAAAATGTGGGGGACAACCCAAAACATGTTTTTGTGGAAAATAAAAACTTTTGATAATTAACTGCAACAAAAGAACATTGTATACTTGTGAGGAAATGGGAAATTTTGCAAAAAATGTGAACTGATATGTTATAAATGTAACAAAATTGGACATTTATGGAAAGATTGCAAAAAAAAAGAAAATTAGAGTAAGGAAAAAGAAAGAGAAGAAAATGAACAAAGAGAAGACATTTCAGAAGTAGTAGAACTATAAGAAAAATTAGATGAGAAAAAATAATAAACAGGACATAGAAGAAGTTTTCTGAAATAAGTGATGAAAAGATATAGGGCAGGATTCACAAAGCATCCGTGTAAGAGTTATAACTCATACACGGAGGCTGCAGTTAAACGGAGTGATGTCAGCATGCTCTGCATATTAATGAGAGCATGCTGAATCACACTGAAGGCCAACACGGTCCGTGTAAGACAGTAGGGGGCGTGTCCGTAGGCCGAGCCCTGTAAGCGGACACGCCCCCAGAAGAGGAAAAGTACCCAAAGGAAACACCCACAACAGAGTCCACGGAAATGTGAATAAACAGAACACAACACATGCCCCCACAGACTATGAACATAAAATAAATATAAATGAACATGTTATATATTTTTTTTAAATTGTAAAGATGTTTAACCGTGAGTGCGCTCGTTTGCGCGGGCGTGCCCGTAGTGCAGCTACAGTTAGCAGTCAGTGGGAAAGCATATAAGAACTAAATATGCAAAATAAACCAGGAAGCAATAGCGTAGCGGTAGAGATGTTGGCTGCAGAGCAGGCATTCATGGTTCGAGCCCCCACAACACCAATTTTTTTTTTTGCAAAATAAGCAGGAAACAAGTCCCTGACAAATATGTACACATAAAACCACAACTTATGTAAAATGTAATGAAATAGCCCATTTATATTGAAGAAATGTGAGGTAACAAAAGAATAAAAAATGCCAGATGTGCCCATAGATGAGCTACAGTTTAACAGGGTGAGTGCATCTGCCCGTAGATGAGCAGTGGTTTAACTGGTGCAAAATGAGTGCCCGTAGCTGAGCAGTGGTTTAACATGCTAAATCTATGTGCCCCTAACTGAGCTGAGCGTAATATGCATGCTGATAGCCAAATGAGGCTTAAAGCAACTTACCTCGTTTGCGCGGAGCTGCGCACCGCGCAAACAAGCTAACCGACGGGCAACTTTGAGCAAGCCGTATCAAAACTGCCTTTACACAGACACACCCCTCAGCATGTCTAGACAGTCATGAAAAATAAAAAGCAGTGGCCAGGTTCGAACCCAGGATACTATACACCATAGTCAAGGTACAGAACCACTAGGCCACGACAGCAGTACCTGTAAATGCAATAATAGCTAATATATAGGAATGAATACAAACTAGAGCATGACAATGCAGGTTTACTGAAGTTGATACAATTCCAAAATGGCCAATCACAGATATGTGCGGGAAAAATGGACTATATAAGCCCCATAGGTGGGAATACACAGCATAAACGATTGTAGAACAGACCTGCAGGCAGAATGTCAGGAGTAGGAGAGGGTAGTCGCTTTCGAGCACAGAGGGGGGTGTTGAGGAGTCCAGGTACATGGCCTGGCTCCTAGTCCACAATCATGAGGCCCAACTCATGCAGGGCCAGGTCCTCTGGGGAGCATACAGGGCTGAGGCGTGGGACCGGTTGGCTCATGATCTCACCAGTGCCACAGGGATTCCAAGGACTGGTGAGCAGGTCCGTCACCACCATGCGGACCTGAAGAGATGCAAGCAGGACCAACTCAACCTTTGGATCCAGGAGGCCTGGCAAACACCCAACGCCCCACTACTGAGTAAGTAACATTTAATTATGTATGTAAAAAATTAAACTAGCTGATATTATGGAGATGTGTATTCCAATATTACTTCATTTATATTACAGCTGCAGGTGTCCGTTTTGCGAACCGCAGAGCCTATGGCGATAGGCTGGTGCGGTTGCACCACCAGGCAGGTCAGTAATCCACTACCAGTAACTGTAAAGAAATATAAAAGTATGACAGTCAGCAAAAGAGTGCAGTGTAGCCAGTAAGGAATAAAATCTGCAAGTAACAGTGCGAAAGTGTATGCAAGTATTGCTTGATTACAAGAGTTTTCAGCCTGTAAGTTTAACCTAAACATGAAACTGTCCGACATATATTCTGAAATAAAAATGCCCTGCCTGTAAGAAAATAGTACACAACCTGCAGCAGGCTGAAAAGTATAGCTGCAGAAGATGATGAAATCACATGTGTGAAATATATCCCTGTGGAAATACTGAAACATGACAGAAGTGAGACTGCTGGAAAGGATTGTAATAACTACTGTTAAAACATGTCAATAAAGCCTTGAAGTACCATCCTGAATAGTAAAATGAAAGCAAGTGAGAGAGTGTGAGAAAGTGTCATGAATCCAGCAATACAGTAGTAATAACCCCTGAATAAAGTATACTGCAGTCAAGACAGAATGAAATGCATGTGAGATTCAAAACCAAACAGCGAAATATGTTCAAAGTGTTGCTGCATGTGGAATGTGTATCCCACAATCTGGATATGTTGCTCTCAGTCTGAAATACGCAGATAGGATGATTGTCTGATATACCAAACATCCACACTTGTCTACAGCTATATAAAGCAAATGTAGCAAGATGATGTAGCTGAACAAAGCTAGATATGAATGTGTATGAAGAACACTAAAATGTATATTGATGTTGCAGTAACAGTCCTATCACCAAGGTGAAATAGTTATCATATCGGAAACAGTAGTTAGAACAGTAGTGTGTATATAACTGTAGCTATTAGAAATGTACAGCATACGTATTGTTATTTGAAGGTGTTAATATTACTTTCTTTACCCCACCCTATAACCACATATAACCCATTCCACGTGAAAATGGTATGTGCAATCACAATTAACACCCCTGGACGTTTGTCCTGTTGGGTCATATATATTTGCATGTCCGTTGATGCATCTGCCCTGTTCATACATCCACACCTGATGGCCTGTTGCCATCAATTAACCCTGCATGTTGTTGGACTGTGTATTTCTGTTCAAATTATGAATGTGTTATGCACGCTGTTCAATGGTGTGAATATCTGAGTGTTTGGTTAATGGGAATACTAATGCATGCTGTTACAACTAATTGTGAATGGTATTATATGTCACTAACCCAAACTGTCATGACATAATGCAAAACATAGGACGACAGGGAAGGCGGGTTCCAGCGGACCCACCTCTCCCACCTCAGCTGGCGAGTGTACCTGGCACTAGTGCCGAGTCCGGACCATCCTTCGGTGGCCCTGTGCCACCTGCGGGTGGAAGCGCTGCAGGGGATGGGGCTCGCCCCCCCTCTGCAAGTGTGGCCGGAGGAGAACCACCACTCACCCTCCGTAGCATCCAGACTGTGGTGCGTAGGGAGATTCGGGACTCTGTCCTTGAGCCCCTACGCCAGCTCGAGGCACGGGTGGCGCAACTAACAGGCATGCCTGTTGCCCCGCCTACACAGCCCCCAGCACAGCCCTGTCCTGGGCAGTGAAGGAACAGTGGCAACTGCCTATGGGTGGGGATATCAGTTCCACTGTTGCCATCTGTGGGCTCATGGCCTCTGGATATCCAAACCTCTGTCCCCGTCAACTGTGTAACCCCCCCACATGTGTCATACACCGCCCCTGTATGCGTCTTGTTTGTCTTGTCTGTTTACCTACCCAACCTACCTCCCCAGCTGTACCGACTTCCTTCACCTGACATACCACTCTCACCTGAAAAAAAGGGCAATCTGTACCCACAAAAAAATTACGCCCCATACATAGCTGCCCATTCCGCACACATGTCTGCTGGACATGGAACCTATCAATTACAATTGGCTGTACAACAAGTATTATTGTTGTCCTGACACCTCTCTCAGGGGTGGAAGGTTTCAAATGTCACACCAAATTACATACATATGCACAGCTGTTGCTGATGAAGGAATGGGCAGCTATGGGCCTTACCTACATCCCTCCTGCACATCCCAAGCTTGTTTTCCTACTGTCTTACCCTCTTTGTGACCCCTTTTTCACCACTTTCCTGTCTCCCCATTTTCTTTTCTTTCAAAGAAAATAGCGCGGGTGTGCGCCAGAGTAAGCACCGTTAAGCGGTTGTAAGCGGGTGTGCGCGGAGCTAACCGCCAGTGCGCTTGTGCAAGCTCCGCGCAAACCAGCGCTAGCCCAGTTACAACTGCTTAAAAGTGCCTTAGTCACTGTGATTGACAGGTCCTGTACTCAGTTCAAAAGAAAAATAAAATCCCACTGTCAGTCCCGAACCCAGGACATTGGAAACACTAGTTTGTACGACCTACCACTAAGCCATGACTCTTATACAAAAACATTGTGCTAAAATAAATAAAACATGCAATAGTAGGGATGAATGTAAAGGGAATATAGGATGTGTAGTACACAAAGCATGTCATTTAAAATAAATGTCAAAACTACTAGATTTCCATAATAGTAGTGTGTGAACAGAAACAGCCATGCTAGTTGGCAGCCTGTAGATAATAAGGTCAGTTAAAGTACATAGATATATGTATGCATATGTACATATATATATATATATATATATATATATATATATATATATATATATATATATATATATATAAATATATATATATATATATATATATATATATATATATATATATATATATATATATATATATATATATATATATATATATATATATATATAAATATATCTATAGATAGTTGTAGGAGTCAATGTGCATACACACTTGCTACAGGGAACATGAAGGAGGAATGGAGAATTGTGAATATACAACACAGCCTGAAGCATGAGAGAGATACTAACCTTTACAGTCACAGAACACTGTCCACAGCATACCAGCATGGTCCCTGCCCTCACAATCTGAAAGGGCAACGCCTATCCCACATACCCTTTTATAGCACTGACCTGAAATCACAGTGAGAACTGCAATCAGTACACAACTGGCTGTATGCAATTAGCAAATGCTGGCTTACAATTGGTGCAGAGGCCATCACATGGACCTATGCAGATACCTACAAAAGCATCCAGTGCTAACACTCCCCACATGCAATACATTCATTGCATTGTCTGTAAGAAGACAGAGGGAGAGCGAGAGGTGAGAGAGAGAGAGAGAGAGCAAAAAAAAAATAAAAACCAGACACTGTGACTCTGTAACCCGAAGCTGTCAGCACTGACAGTAGCAGCAGCAAGCAGAAGCTGTGGTAACGCAACCAGCTGCGACAAACAGAGGTAATACAAAGTAGCAGGTTAATAGTGTGCATACTGTGAACCCTCCAAATGTGTCATAGGTCTGTATCCATAGGTATGTCCATATGATATGTTGTGTGTACGTAGTTCCACCAAAAGGGGATGTCCATACATCACATGTCAATCAGTCATAGGCCAGGATCCTGGCAGCATGTGTCTGTGCGTTGGCCCAGCAATGGCTGTAGTGACTGCTTTGAAATGACAGCCAGGCTCAAAAGTCAGGATCAGCCCATCCCAAAGGCACACTGGCTGGGAACAAGTGTCTGCAGGTACCTGATGTCACTGCATATGCATCCCATACTGCATAATTCATTAGCTTAGCAGACCAGGCCAATTATGTATATGATGTGGTAATTCCCAGGGTCAGTCGAGGTGCCCCCTTAGTGGTGTGGGACCACTGCTGCTGTATGCCACTGTCCAGGTACATATCCTGTAGCATGGCCAAGATAAACTATCAGTGTTACATGCGGTGGTATGTCCTCTCAGAGTGCCGGTAGCACACATCCAGGGGGACCACGAAGTCACAGTGATGCTGTGTGTTCTCCTTTGCTGAGGGCGGCCCTCACCTGGACATGTGAGATGATAGGGAGGTTACATCCAGCTGGGATAAATATTTCAAAGGTGGGGGAGAAGGAGGGGGGATATGTGCATCGAACATGTCTGCAGGATTGCTGCCAATATCCGTGTGTTTGGTGAATGTTAAGTAGGTGTGGATTCACACAGAGCATATCTGAGGCATGTGGTCCATATGTGTAACATAACTGAAGAAGGCCTTGTGGTCATCCATAGTGTTTGTTTCCATTTCCCTCCCAGAGTAGGCTGTGGCTGTTGTTATGATGGACCGTAGCATAGTACCAGTGCTGACCACAGATGCCTACCCTTAATGTGAATGTGCTCTGTCCTGCATTAGCCTCCTGCTATTGTTATACAATCTGCCTCTGTCTCGGGTCCACCGGACAGGATGCCTAACCTTTGTGCATAGGGTCTGGGTTAGACATGTGTGTGCAAGTGTCATGCAATCCGTGGCATGTCCGTGGTAAGCATTTGCAAAGGGGTCAGCAGTGTGGCTTGTGGCTTCCACTGGCCCAGTGTGCTGCATGGATACCATCTCAGTCCCAGCAAGTGAATAACTGTCTAATCACATACATATCAAAGTAGTCTACTGTGCTGGTGGTGGTGGTGGGATATGTATATCCAGGCCGAGTAACGTCTGTCCACATCACAGTAGTGGACGGTGTCCCACATACAGTACCTTGGGATGAACCCCCAGAGTGAGGTTGTGCATTGCACCTGTCAGTGTGTGCTGACCGATGGGGCATGCTACTATGTTGTGTGGAATGTGGCAGGTATTGTTGCACAGGTGTTGGCTGAGCACTGATATCTGGCCATGTACCTGTGTATCCACCACAACACACACACATGCAAAATAGGGGAGTAGTAGTATATAACTACACATGAGTATCATGTATAGTATGTGTGCCATATATTGCTGACATGGTCTGCTGATATCCTGTCTGTGTTCTCTTCCAGGGAGATGGCACGACAGCATAACCCCACCTACTCTGTGGTGGAAGATGAGGAGATCCACCAGAGCCTGGTGCGGGAGTATAACATCCTGTTTTCCCGCACCAGTCAGAATCAGCAGGAGAGGGCCACACTGTGGCAAGACCTTGTCCGTAGGGTAAATGATATTGGCACGCATAACAGGACATATGAGCAGGTACGACATCACTGCAGTGATTTAATCCGAAGTGTCCGGCAGCGTGCATCAGATATCCACAGGCAACAGGTCGCCACAGGAGGTGGGGTGGCCACACATTCCCCCTCACCAGACTGGAGGGGCTACTCCTAAGTGTTGTGGCTCCAGTCCCGGAACACCAACAGCAGTACACCTGCATTATGATGGAGGCTGGTTCCACACAGCAGCACAACATGGAGCATGCAGGTAATATGCCATATGTACACCTGACTGTTCTGTACACTGTATCATATGCAATATCAATGGCACAGATGTGCCCACTGACATTAATCTCATCATTTCTGCAGGTCCCTCCAGGGTTACAGCGAGACAGGCCATCCATGCTGGTGAGTGTGTTTAACATAACCTATAATAGTCCTGATAATGCCAGTAACAGTAGTGTAACTCAGTAGTGCTCTGAGTGTATACTGTGGGGTGTGCATGTGTGCATGTGTGCAGGTGTGCCTGTGCCCATGTGTGCATGTGTGCAGGTGTGCCTGTGCCCATGTGTGCCTCTGTGCATGTGTGCCTGTGTCCACGTGTGCATGTGTGCATGTGTGCATGTGTGCATATGTACACGTGACCATGTGTGCATGTGTGCATGTGTGCATGTGAACACGTGTGCATGTGTGCATGTGTCCATGTGTGCATGTGTCCACGTGTGCATGTCTGCATGTGTCCACGTGTGCATGTGTCCACGTGTGCATGTGTGCATGTGTGCCTGTGTGCATGTGTGCATGTGTGCATGTGTGCTTGTGTGCATGTGTCCATGTGTGCATGTGTGCATGTGTGTATAAGTGCACCACTGGTAACAATGTCTGGAGACTGTAAACTGTGTTTCCTGTCTTCATCCCATAGGTTCTGGGGCTGCTCTGGTGACCTGCAGCAGGGAACCTGAATCCTGTGCCATGGCTACTGGTAATGATGATATTTGTGTAATGGTACAGGAAGGTGTGTCAAGGTCTGCCATTGGTCAGCCAATTGACAGTACACAGCTGTCAACCCCATCATTGCGCACAGTCATCCTGCCTGTACATCCTTTGTCACCATTGTCCCTAGGTGATGGACAGGATACAGCGGGCATAGACCAGGGTAATGTGGTACCTGTGGCACATGCGTCCCCACACAGCAGCCATGGGCAGGGTCCTCCGATGGTACCACACAGACAGTTGCCCATGGTTTCTCGTGGGAGCATCCATGGGCGTACTGCCTCTGGCCGATGTGCCCAAAGAGGTCTGTCAACCTCAGCTATGTTTCAGACTGTCATGCAGGCTCAGTCACGTATGGAAAGGTATACCAGACATGGTCTGAGGGAGCTCAGAGCATGTCGCACAGCCATGACAGACAGTATGCGTGACATTGCGGATGCTATCCGTAACTTCACCGATGTCATAGACAGACGTTGTGGGGACATATTACAGCAGTTCCACAACCAGATGTCCATGAGTCAGGGCAATGGTGGGCGTTTGCGGCGTCGATGTGGCCGTAAGCCGGCAGCAGCAGCAGCTGGCAGTCGGCGCGAATGACAACAGGCTCGCACACGCCCCCATAGTGCCAGCAGCAGCCCCAGCAATGCTGGGTCTGTGCTGTCATCTGAACACCCCAGGAGACCATGTGCACGTGGCTCTGGACAGTCCCAACAGGGACATATGTCCAGTCAACACACCCCCGCTTCTGATGACAGTACCCAGTCCGGCTTTGTACTGGATACGGTCCGTAGCACCCCTGCCAGGCACAGGTACCATGTCCGTGGACACAGACACTGATCTGTATGGCCTGCCAGGTGCAGTCTGTGGCTGTCCACAAACCCCTGTATATGGCAGCCATGAGGTGAAACTGTGTGCGTGCATACACACATGCGAAATGTTAACACTTAGGGCAACCACATACACGCACACACTGCACCACACTGCCCCACCCTGTACTGCTGCCCCTCACCGACACACATACACACACATGTCAATTGGTGGTATCAGTGGCTGACTCAGGCATACCTAATCCACACCCTGTGCATATGATGACACTGTGCTACCTCCTGCAATCTCCAACATCATTGCGGGAACAGGTAAACACGTTGCTGATGCACAGGGTGACTACATAAATGTGTATTAGTAGTATCATGTTGGTAACAGTGCAGTGTGCTGCTATGACTGTGTGTTTACCCCAGCATGCCTGTTGTAGTAACTGTATGAATGTCCTGAATTGTTATCTGCACCCATAGTACATGCCAAAGTATAACAGCTGCACATAATTGCATGCCGGTGGTAAGATTGTCAACAGATAGCCGCATACATGGGTAGCACAGGGGGAAAGCTAACGCAAGTAGTGATATGCAATGGTGGACATGTACAGTAATGGTGTCAAGATGCCCACAACGACTATGCCATGTGGATGTTCGCGCATGTAGATATGTGTGCAGTACCAATGTAATCCAAATCACAAATAAGTATGACATAATATCGGTTCTACCATGGGCATCTGTGCTGCGTATTCCTGGGTACATGTTGATAGTGCCTACATATTTGCATTGTTACTTACTGTTATTGTTACCCCTTCTTTGTTGTATAATGCACTACTTCCAGCCCTGTGTACTGTAGCTTTGTTTGCATGCATGTTTGCTTGGGGTCCCCTGGAACACTGCTTACACCTGCAATGCAGAGTTACAGTGCTTCTGTAGACTGCTAGTGACATCTGCATAGCTTACGATATGTATGTCAACTTTACACATGACAGAACATCACTGTCTGTCCTGTACGCATGTACGTTGCCTGTGACACATTGCACACGTCTTACCTGGCATTTACCCACATGTGCAGTCATATATGTCAGTGCTATGAAACAGTGGCAGTCCACCCACACATACACACCTTCAGTATGTTGTTCCCCATTGGCCCTATGTGTTGGTACTCACCATGGCAATCACACTACTAGGGTGGCATGTGCAAAGGTAACCTGTGAATCGCCTCTATGGTCCAGTCGTGGTTTATGCGAGTCATGTGTCATTGTCACAGCTGCCACATGTATGCAGTCAGCCATCACCCTTGGCCAGGAACGTACAACACATGTGTGGGATGCCACCACACAGCCAATCTGGGGAATGGTCTCTCTGAACCCAGTAATGCCATACCCTGTCAGGTGGCATGTCATATATACTACGTCCAGGACAAACGTCAACCCCAATCCCTGCTGCTACTATTGATAATATCCCTCAAGATGTTCCTGATAGCTTTGACCAGTCCTTTACTGAGACATTTCAGGCCCTAGCTAGCCATCTACCTCCTAGCTCCCCTGGTCCTGAAAGCAGCACCCCTAGAAAACTACTTGCGTCCAGCTGTCAACCAGTCACCACTTCACTTCTCTGTACCTTGATTGTAACAGTGAAACCCACTACACTTTCTGCTGATCAACTCCCTGCCGAGTACCTATCAAAACCAGATGATGCTATTGCTTACCCAGTCTCAAAGGTAATCAAAGGAACCATGTTAGAATTTAACTTTCCCACCATCTGGAAAATGTCATATGTAATCCCACTTCACACAGGAGGCAGCTCTACTGAAGTCTCCAATTATAGGCCAATAGCTATACTCTCTCCACTTGCAGAGATTATGGAAACTTTCGTCATAGACAAGTCATGCACCTCCTAATCCAAACTCGCATTATGGCAGACACTCAGCATGGCTTACACCCTCATCACAGCACTACGTCAGGCCTCCTAGCCTTTACTAACACCATAAGCCATACTTGCAACAATAATTATATATCCACAGCCCTCTTTTTGGATAATTCAAAGGCATACGATATGGTTGATCACCAACTTGTACTCCACACCCTGCAAAGACTGTCTAGATACTGGAGCCTTCCAATGGTGTCAATCCTACCTGCATGGTCGACAGCAGGCTGGCCTCTGGCAGAACAAACCCTCTAACCTTCTATCTAACACCCTCGGAGTACCATAAGGCTCTATACTAGGGCCCTTGCTGTCCTCTATCTTCATTAACAACCGTTATACTGTCATCCCAACAGTCAGCTGTATTCAATATGCTGTATACTCTACTCTGATCTGCTCAGCCACATCTCCAGTAGAGTTATGGTCAGCTACCCAGACCACCTTTAATACAATAGCAAACTGGCTTTCTGAACATCGTCTGATCCTAAATCCCAATCAAACTAAACTGCTGTTATTCCACCAACACATAGGTCTACCACTTTCACCGTTACCATAACATCAACTGATGGCACAATAATCTCCCCTGACCCATCTCCGAAACTATTAGGTGTCATCATAGACAATAATCTCATATGTGACATACATGTTAACCAGATTAGCAAAGCCATCAATAGAAAACTAGGGTCACTTTACAGAATTAAAGCCTTCCTAGCCCCTCCAGCTAAAGGTGCCATAGCTCGCTCACACCTTGTTTCAACCCTTCTGTATGCATCCCCTCTACTCTTGAATATGAACAAGACTGTCCTTAACAAGCACTCGGTTTGCTACAACCACATTGCCAGGTTTGCCACTGGCCCGCCTTTTAGGACACATCATTGCATCAATCTAAATCAGCTTGGTTGGCTTGCAATACCCAGCCTAATACAGTATAACCAACTAATTATGGCCTATAAAATCCTCTATAATCCAGACAATACTCCTGCACTTCAATTATTATCACCCCCTATAACAATCCTAGACCGCTTCAATCCTCTAACAAAGTACTACTTCAGACTAGCAAGTTTAATAACACAGCTGGTGATTCTCTCTTTGCAAACCCTGTAAGTAGATCCTGGAACTCACTTCCAGCTGATATTACCCTACTGTCCACCTTAGGTCATTTAACAGTAGACTCAAACAACATTTGTCACTTAACTGGCTATGTCAATGTATCAAGCCTGGCTAACTCGAATGTGTAACTTCTATGAACCACTTTACTGTGTAATTTTAATTTAATCCTGGCTTGTGCTCAGGTCTAACATTAACCTGTGGAACATGTTTGACTTGCTTATTTATGTAATCTCTGTAAATAATCTGTTTGTACTATGTAATGCTAGTATTATGTAATGCTGTATCTGCTACCCTCGTAGCTTGTCTCCACGGGCCTCCCCTGGAAATGGACATGCATCCAGTTGGGCTATCCCAGTCAACAAATGTAGGATAAATAAATAAATCAATACAATATATTACAGTGACGACAATACCAGTCAGACATGGACACACACTGACAGCATGCTGAACACACTGGGGCATACGTGGGGACTCAGACTAGCAGCCTGCCTGGGCATCACACACCTCTGTAGCTGGCACACAGGCATATGTTCCGTCGGAACAGAGCACATGCCACTCATGGCACGCACATCCCCTGTGCCACACACTCACAGCCTGTAGGGCTACACAACACACCTGCTACAGACGTGTCAGGTACCTGTCATGTGTGCTGCACTGGGGTCCCGCTCAACAGGCTGTATCTGGTGAAGGTCACAGTGATATGACTCAGGGGCACTATGGTCCACCACAGCACACATGCATACAGGTCAGTCAGAGGCATGGACAGATATGACTCACTCATTGACCATGCCAGTGTGGCTGCCTGTGACATACCTCCCTGGACTACATGATAGGGAACATAGAATGGATCTCTCAGCATGTGGCACAGGCCATTATGAGCCTGATGTTGGTTGCCAACATACCCTCACCAGGTATTCTACCACTATATGTAGGAAGGGTGTTGTATGTCTACATTATGCTCAGTCTCCACTGTCATTCATAGGGTATCCACTGGCTGTCAACGTGTGCTTACATGCTAGGGAAGCCACAATGATGTGCATGGGTCATCTTGCACGTGACACCCATGGCCCGATGTATAATGGCAAGGCTCCTTGGTACACACATACTGCCTTATGCTGCAGGACATGGTTTACATAGTGACCTCCGTGGGTATCACACAGGTTAAGACACTAACAGTGCTGCTACACAACAACAGCAGTGTACACTGGAAGATGCATGCACCAGACACTGCCCTCAGCACGGTGAACTGCAATGTCTGTGCAGTACCAGATTCATGATTCATGGCTCACAGGTGTTACCCATCACTGACAGGTTATGCCCCATACCATGCCTGTCGTCCCCTACACATGTAACACACATGGATAGGGGGGTGGTATCCCAAGGTAACACAGATACGCACACCTCCAGGTTGTTGGCACAGCACAAACCATCAGGGCCTACTCATGTGCAGCTGACAGTGTGTCGGACTGCCATCTGGTTCATAGCCTGGCACACACAACCCTCGCATACACAGGAAGACCACCTATCCTCCATAACAACACCGGCAATATGACAGTCTCATGAACTGTGTTTATAAGGCCGTACTGCATCCGGCCGAACATTGTGTGTGAGCATTACTGTAGCTACAACAGTCTAGTTGAAGAGTTCACAGCATGTGGTCACCGAATTGCAGTGGAATGACATGTCACCACTACCACAACAGGTGGGAACATGCAGCACCTGTACATCAACTACATGTACACTATATGGCCCAGACCAGATGTGTATCCCCTGCTGTAGGTCTTTCACCATAGACATCCACACTGTGTAGGGACATACCACGTGCGGACCCTGCACAGTAAGACACAGTCATATTGGTATACATTGCTAATACCATTTATCCACACGAAGCATGTGTCAGACATGATAACTACTGCAGGTCACAGGTATTTATGTGTATGTGTCACACACATACATCATGTGTGCAATGCCATTGCTGGTTTAGGCAATGGCATGCATTGTTATGTACAAACACCCACACAAGGTCATACTGTGTGACACAACCACACGTGACAGTTGTGGGTTACCAAAACATACCTATCTGTACTCTGACAATGGTAATAGACACAGTAGCAGAGCACACTATTGGCATTACTAGCCAACTAGCCCTGTTTGGCTGTGCTGATAGTGTGGTGACATCCCCTGTGTTTACTGGGGGAGTATGCAGCATCTGGTGTATTGTAGTATTTGCCAAAAGGATCTGTTCTCTTACACACACCCTACTACCCCCACACACATGCACACTTGCCATTTGCAGGATTCATTCCCCTACCTAACTAAGTCATGACACGTGAGAGAGACGCATTAGCAAAGTGCACTATTCGGTTTACTAGATAGTTCCTCTTCCCTGGCTATACTTATAGGGTGCTGACAACATCAGTATTTTGAAAGGGTAATGTGCATCAGGTAGTGTGATGTCCTGATTGCCAAAACTAACATGTTTTTCATACAGAAATGCACACACGCAAACTCCCCACATGCAAACACACACACATGTCATTTACAGGTTTCAAACTCCTACCTAACTACATTACGATACGCAGGGGAAACGCATTAGCAGAGTGCGCTATTCGCATTACTGGGAAGCTTCACTTCTCCTGCTGTACTTATAGGGTGCTGACATCATCTGTGTTTAGAAAGGGGAGTGTGCATCCTGTAGTGTGTTCTCCCAGTTGCCAAAAGGAACATTTCCCTCATACATATTTGCACACACACAATAACCCCCTCATCCAAACACACACACTTGCCATTTGCAGGATTCAAACCACTACCTAACTATGTTATGACACTTGAGATGGATGCATTAGCAGAGCGCGCTATTCGCATTACTGGGAGGTTTCCCTTCTCCTGCTGTACTTATAGGGTGCTGACATCATCTGTGTTTAAAAGGGGAGTGTGCATCCTGTAGTGTGCTCTCCCAGTTGCCAAAAGGAACATTTCCCTCATACATATTTGCACACACACAATAACCCCCCTCATCCAAACTCACACACTTGCCATTTGTAGGATTCAAACCACTACCTAACTCTGTTATGACACTTGGGATGGATGCATTAGCAGAGTGCGCTATTCGCATTACTGAGAGGCTTCCCTTCTCCTGCTGTACTTATAGGGTGCTGACATCATCTGTGTTTAGAAAGGGGAGTGTGCATCCTGTAGTGTGTTCTCCCAGTTGCCAAAAGGGACATTTCCTTCTCACAGCCTTTCACACACACAAACCCCACTCACCCACACACACACTGAGCATTTGCAGGATTCAAACCCCTACCTAACTATATTATGACACTTGAGGGCGACGCATTAGCAGAGCACACTATCCGAATTATTGGGCATTTGTTCTGCACCTGTAGTATTTCTAGGGTGCTGACATCTTTATTTCCACAGAGGTATGTAGATGTAGTACTACCTGTCAGGTGGGGGATAGCATATATATGCATTTGCAGCCACCTACGTCAGGGTCAGATATGCACATCGCACTGGCAGGTTATGTTCTATACCATGCTTTGGGACCACAGGACCTGTAACACACAACACAACCAGTCCAGAACACCACACCCACATCCAGGACACACACTTAGCTTCTCTGGGAACAGTGCCAGGATATGCAGGTATTCACATACACCATTCCAGTTGTTAACATCAGGTACAGGCATATTGTGTGTGAGAACTACTCAGGCCTCTACCACTTTACCCTACCGCCACTACAATTTGTGGGTCCATGTGCTATGGCAGAACCACACACCACAGCCACATGGGTGAATACATATTGCACCTGTCTATCTGCAACGTGGGTACTCACTGTTCCACACCAGAGGTAGACCACCATTGTTGATATCTGCCCATGTCCACCTTTCCCTGGACATCCATATCTCATCTCCACCCCCAGGCAAGGTTGTCACTGCACACAAACTGTGTTTAGCACAAGCAGACTCTACACTTGTGTAGACTGGGGTGGATGACTTCAGAGGACCCATGCTGGAGGACTATACTGGCCACTCAGCATAATCCTTGACACTTGCATCCTAT
Organism: Protopterus annectens; assembly: GCF_019279795.1. NCBI lineage: Eukaryota > Metazoa > Chordata > Ceratodontiformes > Protopteridae > Protopterus > Protopterus annectens. Next base: position 1,072,959,312 of record NC_056725.1, read on the forward strand.
GAGCATGTGTACAGTTTGCATTGGTCATGCTGTCCCACATATACCCATGACTGCTCCACAACAAGACACCTGTCAGCTGTACACCGGCCATATATGCACCGTTCAACGGACAGAGCGACCTAATACATTGCAGAGCTGTAGCCCACAGAGGGAGGACATCTGTGGACGGTTCCAGCACGACACTTCATTCACACATACTCATTACAACACAGTGTTGACAGTGGAATCGTCCAGAGAATGCAGATAGGGCTCCCCTCAGTCTGTTATTGACGGACACCTACTGTCAGAGATCCTCAGCAACCCTCTCACAATACACACCGACAACATGGCTGTGGCTTAGCAAATTCAATCCCTGAGACCTCCACGGTGCCCCTGCTTGACAGAGGCACAGCTCACTAGCATCACATGTCGCCTTCTGTGACCTACTTTACAGTGGCATGGTAGCCTACTATCCTGGGGATGCAGATGCCAAGCACACTCTGGATGAGCTGCCATTCCCTGGGGAAAGAAGCCTAGTATTGACCTCTACACCCATATGTTCAATTGTCAGATGCACAATATTTGTTGTGCTGTTCTACTGTTTGCAGGTCTTTATTGCCATAGCATTCCCTGTTCCTATGACCAACTTTTGTATCTCCGGCAGATGTTTGCATCTGACGGTGATCCACTATATCACTTATGTCTCTGTGGTCATTTACTGTGTGCACTGGGATGATTGCTGTGTTGTGGTTGGTTCCTGGACTGACACATACAAATACCAGATATGTGTGGCCTAAGTGTGTGAGCATGCCCAGTTCAGCCTTTCCATGGCATGTTGTCTGACATATGCCTCATTTATCAAAGTGTGCGAGCATGCCCAGTGTGAGCTTTCCATATGTTGTACTCTGAAGTCCAACACATATTTGGGTGTGTGTGACCTTCGTCATTATCACACGTTTATGATTGTGTGCTGGGTGTCATGTTGTGTACTAACTGGCCAACTGCTTCATGTCTGCCACAACAGGGATTATACTGTGCCTGCAGGAATTGCATGGGATACTTTGCAGACAGTTCTCAACATACTTTCATAATGACCTAACACTGTAGTACCGTATAGTGTACTGGTTCGGTATTTCACTGTAGTGGACAGTATCCTGGGCTTTAGTCCTATCACTGCTTGACATATTCATAGTGAGCACGACAGACTGTGTAGGGGCCAGTTGTGCACATATGACCATGTTGCAATATGTTCAGATATGGATTACCTACACCAGGCTCGTCCAACATTGCTAGTGTATTCCACAACATGGGTGGACATTGGCAAACACTAGCGATGTTCTGTAGGCCATTTCTGATGGTAGTCACAGGGTGTGTTTGTCCTTCGACACACATTGTAACTGGAGTTTGCCATTACATATGTCATGGTTGGTATACTGTGCTTCTGTCTACTTCTGACATAACAGTGATACCCAGGGTAGCCTACCATCTCCCATACACTCATCAGGATGCCTCTTGAGGGGTGTCGATATGTGGCACTCTGGCTGACCTGTACCAGGAGTTTACTGCAGTGTGGGGGTGCCTTCTGTGTTATGGATCATTCTGTACAGCTTGTCCTATGTATGTCAGTGCTGGGGTTCAGGTCTTTCATGTGCATAGCTCACTGCCATTCAGATTGTACAAGGTGCAACATGTTCATTCATTCCAGGTTGGACATGGCATCATACATCAGGCACAGCTTTCCTGTAGCCGGGAAGGATGGCAGTGTGTGGGGCTGCAGTTTGTTTACTCAGACAACACATGACATTTGTTCAGGCTCTTTGCTACCCCTGATGGGGTACTGTTGTGGACTTTACAGGTGTTGGAGGTGTCTGCTGCGGTATATCCCACAGGGGCTATTGTAGTCAGTTGTGATGCTGATGGAGGATGGCTGCAGAGCCAGAGTGAGTTCCCCTTATCTACATCTGCCAGCCTTCATGTTTGGGTGGGTATATGGTACATGTTTCTGCAAACACTACAGACACATGTTTGTCCAGTGCAGGTTATTTATCACCTTTTGTACCCAGGTCTCACATTACATGTTAGGTGCCTCATGGATTAACACCTGTGTGGTAATTTGTGGGCATTTACTGTATATCCACAGTGGTTGTCTATACACAGTTCTGCGATTAACTTGCTGACTTAGCTATGGCTACAGTTGTTTGTTTGTAGGTGGCCCTTTTGTGGGTTGCTTGTGTCAGCTGGGGGTCGGATACAGTGGGCTGTTTGTACTCCTCTACATACATGCTCAGTCACAGTACTTCCATGTTGGCCTATACCTATGGGACATGTATACAGAATGGGGATGGGGGGGCAAGACCAGGCCTTGTGGGATGCCACTCATATCTGCTTTGTAGTCTGACATGGATGCAGCATGTCTGACCATGTCAGTTCTGTCCTTGGTCTGCTTTGCAACCCCTCTACTGACATAGGGGTGTATATTTAAGCTGGTGAACATATCCATACTGAACACGTACGGTATTGTCTAGAAGCATGTGCACGGTCCAGCTACGCTGTGTGGACCACATAGCCCTCATCAATGACCTTAATGACTGCTTCAAATGGGTCAGACATGTTTAGGGGCCGGTTCTGCAGTTACAACAGCCACAGTGTATAGGGTCCGGTATCAGTAGGCCCACATTAGCCTTCTGTCTGCGGTACATACTGATCCTTTCCATAGCTGTGCAGAACAAGCTTGTCAGGATCCTGGGGTGTTAGTTTGGAGTATCCATTCAGGCAACACCTTTGTTGTGATGGACCACTGTTGTTGTACACTGCTCTTTGGGTACATACCCTGTGGTAAGGCTGACATTGGCCAGTAGTGTGATTTTGCATTCCATTACTCTTGGGGTCCATGTTGGCCTCAGCACAGGACACCATCACATACCTTAGCTGCTGTGTGTTCTGCTTTGCAGATGATGGCTGTTACCTCAGCATCTGCAATGTCAGGGGACCATCTGCTGGGATAGGTATTTTGCACTTGGGGGGGGGGTGTTTGCACTGCACCTGACAGGTTCTATGTTAGCAATATGTGTGTGTGTTTGGTATGTTGTTTGTAATATCTGTGTGATTCGGAGCATATCTGTGGATGCCCAACATGGTTCCTACCATCAGTTGGGTAAGCCTTGTGATTATCCTTAGTGTCCTGTACGTGTTGTATCTTCATAGGTTCATGGGTTCATAGTAGGCTAGACACCCTAGGCCATTGGTAAGCCTAGCTAGAGTGTGTGTGTCTTTCGCCACCCCTTGCTATGTTCAATTATGGCCATTTATGAGGTTCTTCACTGTGCCTCTGTCTGGTCGTGACACAGTGGGGACCCCCAGTATACATGTACGGTCATCCATCCACTTGGCAATATTCCTGTTGAGGGGTGTCAGTGAGGGGCTCTGCCTACCATGGATTGGGATCCTGTTTCTGGGTGTGGGGAGCCTATGGGTTATGTATCTGTCCCTCCAGCACATCTTATTTCATTATGTGTTGAGGTTGACATCTGTGACTCTCACAGCTCCAATGGCTTGGATTTCCTGTGGCGTAGCATGTCCATTACTCCTGTGTTGGACATGGCCTGGTACAACAGACATACAATGCCTCTGTGTAGGCAGTGTGTGACTGCAGTCAGCTGGGGTGTCTACAGCCAGGCAGCATATGACATATATTTCGCACCCTTTATCCTGTTGGTGGGGTAACTATGAGGTCTTCCAAACCGCTGCAGGTGTCACTTATGGTACATCCCATATGAGTCATTGTACTAGATTATGGGTCTGATAAGGGAACAGTACAGGGGCACAGTGACCCCTGTTGATTTTGGTGTGAATCCTTTCATGATACGGTGTCCAGTATCAACAGTCTTCATAGCCACATTGGCATTATGGCTGTCACATGACAGATTAATGTCGACCTGTGTCCCTATGTCCCTGATGACTCCTTGCATACATAATGGTTTGACACCTATGTGGTACTTTGTGTACCTTGTCTGGTATTTGGTGGGACATCCATACTGTCCAGTGTCTTCGGATGTCTGGGTGGGGTTCTTGTGTGTGAGAGTGTGGTCTGTCGCATGCTACAGACTGTACAGCAGTTTTGACTACAGTTATGTGCAGATGGGTGGTGTCTGCTGCTTTGTGCATTGTCAGTTACCTGGCTATATGGGTGTCTGTGCTGCATATGGATACTCCCCCTCCTTTGATGTCTTGGTGCAGGTGTTGGGGCCATAACACATGGTATGTGGTATAACCTAGTAGTGCTGGTGTGGTATCACTAGGCCTGCAGCAGGCTTCTGTCACTGGACAGTCATCAATGTTCTCCATAATGGGAAGTGCCTCAGGGGCATGCATATTGCAGTTTACACATCTGGCATTGGTCAGCATTACCCTTTTGTTTCCTACCACTTATGTTTTCTAGGGTGGTGGGTAGTCTTTTTGGCCTTGCCTACATACGGCTCTATGGAGGCGGCAAAGGCCTTATTCAGTATCCAGATGCACACGGGTAACAGCTGACAGCCACCCCTGTAACAGCAGCATGGCTTGTCATGCTTGACATCTCCAGGGGACACACATTACACCCTCTTGGACTGACAGCTGTAACTGTGCCAGCTGTTAAACATGAGCATTCTGTGTTTGCACTGTGGCATCATTCTTGGTGAGGGTTGGATGCTGCACACAGCCAGTGTCATCCCGCCCTGGGGTACATACTCGGAGGGACCATCCATGTCTCATTTGTTGTTGACCAGGGAGGTACATCTCAGGTAATTCACACCAGCATGGACATTGAGTGCATCATATTTCTGCTTGCTTTGGGGTGACCTGCGTACTTGTGTTAAGTGGCATTTTGTGGCTACCTACAAGCAGCTTACTCTACCCTTTCCCTTGTTCAGTCTGGTGAGTGGGACAGCTGTGTTTCTGCCTATACAGACACCTATTACGACTGTATCAGGCATTTGTTTCTCCTTCGGGCCTGTGACTGTTTGGCACACCAGCTTTGCGTACTATTCGTTGCATGTGCTATGTTTGAAGGTTGTGGTTGCTTGTGATCTACTTTGGAGGCGTCTGTTGGTGTGGTGTGTTTGTAATGAAGGCCTCCGGGAATATTTGTCTGTGTCTATGTGTTTGGTTTACAGTTGTGGTAGGTCTATGTGGGACTGGGTTCGTGGTGTATGTGGTTACCTTCTCCTCCTGACTAGTGTTGACAGTACTGGCTTGTTGGAGCTCAACCTCTGCTTTGGATACATGGATGCATCTATCACATATGTTTGTATTTATTCGGGGGTGTTGTGGTTGTCTGTGTACTTGGTACTGGCGTCACATTGCCTATGGATTCATAGGTTATACTTGTTGTGGCTGGACTTAGTGGATTGTATGTGTGGACATATGTTGTTGCCATACTACTGGTCAGTGATTACTTCCCTTTTTATGTTTGCTCTATCATGTGGTATCTTCCTCATTCTCTTGCATGGTTTGTTAATGGCTGGAGCCCAGCATGCCAGATGTCTGCGTGTATGGCATTGTGTGTTGTTGTTATTTGTGATTGCATACTCCAAGCATTCCTGGCTGTGTTCATGGAATGCCTGTATAACATGTTCTGTGGTGTGTCCCATATTCTGCACTTGCACAGGGCCTTTTGTGGATTCAACATCGGTTTTGAGGGCTGCAACCTATACTTTACACATGTTTTTCACTGTGGTATTCTGGCCAGGGACTGGGGTCAGGGTGTGTATTTCCAGTGTCCTTACTCTATGGTCTGGTCTTATCAGTGAGGGGTACACTTCTCATTTTGCCATCCAGTACACATGTTGCTGATTATCACGTCCAGTATGCTTACCCCTCTTGTGGGGGTAGTACATTGTTCCTGGGCATTTTGGTTTATGGAATCTGGGTAATTTTCTCCTACTGTATTGGTGCTAGTACAATGCTACCGGTGTATGTCTGGGTATTTTCAGTCGAGCAATATAATGTGGTTTTGGGGGCTTGATATATTCTTGTATTCCGACATAGGCCAGGTGCTGTTCCTGGTATTAGGACAGTGGTCTGCAGCAGGCTATATACTGCGAGGCAGTTTTAGCCATTGGTATTTGACCATGGATATTCCATGCTGCTTCTTGTTGTGGTACCAACATGGGGGTGTGGTTATCCTTGCCATTTCCTGATAGTCACCCTCCTTTTGTAGCTTGTTCCATGTTTTGCGGCTGTACAGCACAGTATGAGGTGTGACCTGGTAGTGTTGGGTGCTGCTGTGAGCCTCACCCAGTTCTCTATTACAGGACTGGTATCTACATTCTCCTTACTGTGTGCGTTTACACTGCACACATCTTGCTGTTTGTACATCTGTCATGGGGTAGTATTACATCTAGGTTCCTATCCCTTGTAGAACCTATGAGGTTGGGTTTGTGTTTTGAGACTTACCTATTCAGGGCATGTTGTGGGTACTGACAGCCTTTGCCAGTATCCATGGGGCATGGCATGATAGGTGCATGCCACCCCTAGCAGGTGGTGCATCATGTCAAACTCCGCATATCTTCCCAGCCTGTAACACATTGGCTCCCCTTTGACTGACTGCATTACTTCAGCCAATTATTGTACTTGATCTTCTTGTCTTCATAGTGTGGCATCATGCTTGGTGAGGGTGAGATGTTAGGCAGGGTCTTCATGTTTGCATATACTAGATGGTGTTACATTGCTTAACACATGGCAATCATGCCTCAGGTGGTGCTGCAGGGCTGCCTCTGTCGGATGCACATACTACACTCCCTGTACATGTTTGAGAGCAGGTTGTGTCATGTTAGGCATCCCTGTTACTATATGAGTGAGTCAGAGAGGGGTATCATTCCCAGGGTTCCTACTGTGCCAGTGTTTGTGCTATGCGTTGCCTCTTTGCCAAGGCCAGGGCATACTGGGCACGCCTCCTTCTGCCTACTGGGGCAGGCTCAGGTTGTTCCTCCTCCAAGTCACGCTCTGCCTGTGATGGCCTTGGCAATGGTGGGGGGCTGTTTGGCCTGGCCCTATGCTGGTCCTGCTGCAGCTGTTTTCGCAAGATCATATTATGTAGCATAGCGCATACCATGAAAATTTGGGTACATGTAGTTGGCGTGTACTGCAAGGCTCCACCAGATGTGTCCAGACACCGGAACCATGACTTGAGCAGCCCAAACACACGCTCTATCACATTACGTGTTTGTGCGTGTGCCTCGTTATGGCGTTCCTGTTCAGGTGTGTGTGCGTTTCTGATGGGTGTCATCAGCCATGGCTCCAGTGCATAACCTGCATCCCCCACTAGGTATCCGTGTGGGATGTCCCCATTGGCAAATGTCTGGTACAGCTGCGTCAAATGCCAGATGTGAGAATCGTGATAACTCCCAGGGCAGCCAGCACACACATTCATTATTATGCCCTGGGCATCACACATGACCTGGCAGTTGATGGAGGGGAAGCCCTTGCAGTTAATGTAGGCCCTACCTCGCTCACCTGCTGGTGCTTTGATGCATATGTGCGTGCAGTCTATAGCACCCAGTACCTCAGGGTATTCCGCCATTTGCTGGAAGAGATGCATATTGCTGGCCAATACCTCACGGGCATTGGGGAAATATACATGATCACCGACATGTGCTGTCATGGCATCCAGGAACTGGTGTAGTACCCTGGAGGCTGATGCCTGTGATATCCCTATCATATCGCCAGTTGGTCGCTGGAAGGTACCTGTTGCTAGTATTCTTAGGCCAACACATACCTTGGTTTCCACTGGGATGGGTTCCCCTCTGTTGGTTCTGTGTGTGAGGCGTGGCCTGCACAGCTCAACAATTTGCTGCAGGAGCTCTCTGTCCACTCTATAGCGCTCTACTATCTCCAGCTCATGTAACCCATGGTAGGTGACCCTGGGCCTGTACACTCTTCTCCGTCTCCTCACTGTGGGTTGTCTGGCACCATCTGCATTGTCACCACGCTCAGCAAGTCGCCTATGTCTCATTATGACAGCTATGGCAGCCCCTAACATTTCTGCTCTGAGTGAAGCTTTTTCAGTTTTCACTTCTATTAGCTTACTCCTGTCTTGCAGTGTCTCTTAATGGAAACATCCTGCACTACTGTTTGCAGAGTTTTAAGTGCTGGGCTGGGCTACTATTCTGCCTGTGTAATTGCCTGCTTCTAATTGTTTTCACCTGCTAGCTTCAGCAGTTATCCCTGCTAGCTTCCTATTAATTCTGTTGCTTCCTTTTTCCTCTCTGTTTCCTCAGGGGGGAGCAACTTGCATACTATCTGAAACACGCTCACAGTGGCTTACACGTGAGCACACGTGCTTACATGGTTTAGAATCTACTTATTTGGGTTTAAACGCGTGTACACCCGTGCAAACACTGTTACACGTCTGCCAACAGCCTCCAACATACTCAGCCTGCCTTACATGCGTGCACACCCGCGCAAACAGTGTTAAACATCTCCCAACACGCTCCCACATGCTCACACTGCCTTACACACGTGCACACTGTCCTACTCACGCTTCATGGCGAGCACACGTGCGCATGCACGGCCAGCAAGAAACTTTGGTGTAGGTTACAGTGTACACCTTCCATTTCTTGACTTTCCATGACTTATCTAGTGGCACACCTCTTTCCATGATCTGTGCCTGTCATCTGTCATGTTACACTGGCCTCCAATGAACTGCATTTCTTTCTACCATTCCCCCCTGTGATGTCACCTATCTCCTACTCTATTCCTCCCCCTTTTGTATCTCTTACACTACTCAGACTGTGCTCATTTGGTATGTGACTGTAAGATTCAGTATCCGAACCCTCATTTACATGAGATTGCCTACTAATGCTTAGTTACATGTCTTAGACTCAGCTCCCCCCTTAGCAACCACTACACGGTGGCCATGTTGGTTTTAGTCTGCTGGTCCCTGCATTGTAAATCCATGTATTGCATAAAACCCAAATTTGTGGGTTTATAACCTTCATTTTTATGTTTTATACAGCGCAGCCCGTTTGCGCGGGGCTGCGCTGGGTTTAAACATGGGCGATCACCGAAAAAAAAAATTATATTTTTAATAGTTTTGCATCAGGTTATCTTGCCAATGGCCACATATTTGGCCATTGGCATGCTGCCTGACTCATATGCATCCTTTTGTTTGGAGCTGACATCGCTCCGTTGTGGATTTTGCAGAAATGTACTCAGTTGTCAACTGAGTACATTTCCGCAGCTAAAACGTCTCCTACATGGACTGGTTTCTGCTTCGTGGATCGCTAATATACCTCATTTGCATACCTTTCGGATGCAAGTGAGGTATTTAGCATGTCCACGCCCAGTCCGTGTAAGAGACGTTTTAGCTGGTCTCTCACACGGAGTTTAGGGCTGTTCCTGGATCGCGAGGCTTGCATGGAGTGTTGCACGTCTCTTACACTCCGTGCAAGCCTTCGTGAATCCTGCCCATAAATTAGGAGGAAGTAAAAGAAAAAAATATGTTGATAAAAGGGTAAAAGACAGAAAAAGAAAATTTAAACGGATAAGTACAAAAAGAAAAAAGAAAGGAAACAATTGAAAAGAATGGATGCAACTAATTATCGGTTGTTAGTATAATGGTTAAGGTGTTTGACTTACAAACACAAGGTACAGTGTTTCATTCTCACCTTTGGGAAGGAAATTTGCTGGGCTTGGAATGGCATATTAAGAAAGCTTGCCTAGTAGTTAGCTATGAACTTATGAAACCATGAATCCAAAGAAAAGGGAACATGAATATTTAGAGTGCTTCCTGTAAACAAGAATGGTATTACAATATAGCAAGAAGAATAGGCATTTTGGAGAGGTGTTCTGGGTCTGAAGAAGGTGGAATATTATTACCACTGAAAGCGCTTACCATATTAAAGTTTTTAGTTGCTTTAGCATTACGTTACTCGTCTTTGCTTATTTCAGCTTTCTCCTACCATTCAACTCGTTTTTCTCTTGATATTTTGGAGAGGTGTAATACATGTGATATGGATTACATTACGGGACACACAATTTTTAACAAATGAAGAACAATCACAAACAGAGTATCTATGGGGAGGAAACATAATCTGGAAATTAGGAAATGAGACAATAGCAGTATTATGTAGAAATACATTAAATATATTATTAGATGTGACTTTAGAAAACGATTGAAAGGTTAACCATTGTAGATTTAAAATAGAAAGAACAAGAGTGCAGCATTACATCATTATATGCTTATACTAATTGTAAATAAAAGGAAAGGCTATTTCCTCAAATGTTAGGCTATGTAATGGTATTTATGAATATTATAATAACAGAAGACTTTAAATGTGATTTAAAAGTAAGCATAAAAAGGAAATGATTTAAGAAAAATGTTAGAAGTTATAAGATGTGATAGGTTAAAACTTTTGAACAAAGAATCATGGACTTAAAGAGGGGGCATGCGTAGAACAGAAATAGATTATTTTATAGTATCAGAAGGATTAGTTATAGAAGGAGGGGGTGGTAGCTGAAACAGGATTTTCTTATCATCTTGCAACATGACTAGAGATAAAGGAAAACAAAGAATATATAAAATCAGACAAAGGAATAAATAGGATAAACGAGAACACATGGAATGAAGAAGAAAGAAATTAGTAATACAGTTATAGAAAGATTATACTTCTATGAAAACATTTTGTAAAAAATTGGTCTGAATAGTGAATGATATTTAAGGATATATATATATATATATATATATATATATATATATATATATATATATTTTTTTTTTTTTTTTTTGGGTTTTTTTTGCAGTGGCAATCTGATGTGAGAAAAGTAGAGAAATAAAAATACAAAAGAGTATATTTTGATGAATTGGAAGATTTAGAACATAATAATAGAAAGTACTTTGACAAAGAAAAAAAGAATTATATGAAAGAATTCAAGAAAAAAATACAAAAAATGCTATATAAGCAAAGATATGTTTTACATGGAAAAAGAGAAGATGTTTTCCACTACTTAAGCTGATTAGTAAAGGAAGATGGTAGTTTAATGAGATAAATAAAAAATGAAAAAGAGAACTAGAAATCACTCAGGAAAAGATAATGAATAGTGTAGCACAGTATGTACAAAAGTGTTAAAAGAAAAAAGAAGGTATTGAAAAAACATAGAAAGTGAAAAAGTTAACAGAAAAAGAAATGATGGAAAAAGAGATTTATTTAAATGAGCTAGGTAAAGTATTAAGATAAGTAAATATAGATTTGGTTGCAGGAATGGATGGAATAGGGTGTGAAATGTATGAAAATAAGGGATTGGCAAAAAAAAAAAAAAAAAGGCCGCCTGCACCCCCCAAGTGAGGGATCCAACCCCCACACCCCAGTAAATTAAATATACCAACTCCAGGATCACACTAAAGTGGGGGAGAAAGTTAATTTCCTAACCCCACTGTAGTGCGATCTCGGAGTTGGTATATTTAATTTATGGGGGGGTGGAGGGTGGATCCCCCACACGGGGGAGTGCAGTGGAGCTTGCCCCCTCTGCAGGAATGTAGTAAACAGTGTGTGGGATGTTATTTATACTTTGTAGTTTTCAATGTTTTGAAGTTTAGATGTTATGGTCTTGATGTTTTGAGTTTAGATGTTATGAAGAGCAGATGTTTTGATAAGTAACTATATATATCCATATATATATATATATATATATATATATATATATATATATATATATATATATCTTAAACAATTTGAATGAATGGCTAAATGAAGGGAAGCTTTTATGTAAAAAGAATTAGGCAGTGGAATACTTAAATTCATATGGAAGCAAGATGATAAAAGACAATTAAAATAATGGAGACCAATAGTGTTGAATAATAATCCCTGGGATTCAGTAAACTGCATGCCTACACAATGTTTACACTTGTGCCCAGCCCATTGGTGCATGGTGAGCAGTAGTTCTAATTTCCTACTCATGTCACACACCAAATTTAAATGTAAATAAGCCAATTTTTATGTTTGGCAACAGTGTTGCCAGCCAGGAAACTGTGTAACGCAACATGGATAGTAAACCCGTTTACATCAGAACACAGTCAGTGTGTTTGTGCGGAATGCCACAATGATCACCTTGGCTTAGCATACAGTTTTCATAGCTCTCAACCTCATAGTGCAAGACATCTGGACAAAACCCAACATAATGGAGGACAATGAACAAGAAACAGAGTCAGATTTTACATATTTGCTCTTTTAAACTTGGAAATTGTGCTAGAATAACAAGGTTTGTGTTAAGATACATTTTCTGAAGGATTTGAAGTCTGAAACTAAAATTAATGTAATTATTTAGTCACATCAGTCCTGAGATCACCCCAGTGACAAGGCAGAAAACCACAAATTTTATAAGGAACAGTCCAAAAGATATAAGGCAACAATCTAGACATTCTGCAAAGATCTGGACAGTTGAGAGGTATGATAGTTATGTATATGGTCCAAACACAGTACAGGAGAGTGTATACAGTGCAGAATATTGTGAAATCCCATTCTTGGCATTCTGTACCAAAGTTGTGTAAATTATCTGTAAGGGTACATAGACTGAAACACTGTGGCATGCTAATTATAGCATAAGCAGCTGAATTGTATGATAATTAACCAGTCCAAGATGGAGGAGCTATTCAACAAACAATAAAGCAACCGTGTAGACTCAGTGCTGTTTTTTCCTGTGAAATGAAAATGTATTGGAATACAGGCATGGAAAGGAGTCTACACAAAAACAATGTTAAGCACTGCTGTTGCTTTAATTCATGTGTATGTGCAACAGGCTGAAGTCTATGCTGCTGCTGCTGCTAATAAACCAAGGCCAGGAAAGAGAAGAGTTTTCAGACCCCAGTTAACTTGTCACAATTTACATGATGTGGAAATTGTAGAGTGGATAGAGACTCCCTACAGGAACTCTGCAACTTCTGACATCATCAATTCAGACCCAGGGCAAATTGAGGGAAACCCACCCAGTGGAGACAAAGGTACAGTATGTGTAGTACTTAGAATTTTAGTTACAGGTACCTTTCAGATACCAAAAGCAGATGTTCTGGGTGTGTCCCAGGCATCACTATTCAGGATCCTCCATAAGTTCCTGAATGCTATGCTCCAACATGCCAGAGACCGCATATATTTTTCCTGTACTCCTGAGGACAGGGCCAGAAATATGCAGTGGTTCTACCCTGTAGCACACTACCCCGAAGTACTGGGTGCTGTAGATTGTGCACATGTAGAAATTAAGGCACCACTCAGGGAACAGTGAAGGCTCTACATAAAAAGAAAGGGTTTCCACTTTATTAACTGCCAAGTTATGTGTAATGCCAAGGGAATCATTTTGAATGTCTGCACTGGTAATTGAGGCAGTTACCATGACTCACATATCTGGCAAACCTCCCAACTGATCAGATGTTCACTGGGGAGATATCCCACAGGGTCATTTACTGGGGGTTGCAGGTTATGCACTGGAATCATGGCTGATGATGCCCATTACAAATGCACACATACCTGCTGAAGTATTCCATAATGAGACACACACTCAGACCAGAAATATCATGGAAAATGTGTTTTGGCTGCTGAAGTTGGTGTTCCAGTGCCTAGATACATCTGGGGGAGCCACACAGTACAATCCACATACATGTACTGAAATATTCACTGTATGTGCCATGCTACAGAGCATCATCCTGAGAAAACAGCTTCAAAAAGATCAACAAGGGGAAGGGCATACATCCCAACAATGGCAAGGTCACCAGAGCCACACTTAGGTGAGGAGTCAGACAGGGAATCAGCAGCTGCTATGGGTGTAGGCAGATGTAAGCGTGCTCAATATGCCTTCACATTGGCTAAGAGGCAATGCATAACACACTCACTCACCACCTAAGGGGCTAAAACCTTTCTCCTATGCAAATGCATACAATAACATTGAGGCCAGGCAATGCTCACAACCTTTACCTACTCATGTAATGATTGTGTACTGCTAGTATCAGACAGAGTCAGCCCTGAACTAAAACTCTTGCAACTGCTTTATTTCCAAGGTAAGTGATGAACCTGGAGTGTATTGTGTAATAATACGAATGAATGGCATCTCCTTGCATGTTGTTACTTGATAGTAATCAAGTAAAAGGTGGGTGATTTGTACATATGTGAACTTAGACATTTGATAGCTGAGAGTTATATGTGTCCATTATCAAGTAGTAGGCCTCAGGCATAAAAGATTCTCACAGTCACACCTCTCAAAAGTACTAATGGTCACCAAATGTCCTCAGTTTAGCTCCATACATTTGTACTGGAAAATCATTAGAGAGAAGTGCGAAAGTAATGAGACACATTTCAGTTTCATATTTCACAACCTACACAGGATCATTAACAGTACGGATGCAAAAAAGTATGATACTATCAACTGTCTAACTTTCTAAGACCAAGATAACTCAAAGGCACACTTACCAATTCAACATCACAAAGGAAGATGTACTAAGCACTAAATCAGCTATGCACCCTGAGCATCAGCCACAAAGCTTATATATCCCTGAATCCAAAGGATAGAAAACAGGGATATGGCACAGTTATCATCACTTGCACAGGGTGTTGTGTGGAGGGGCAGGAAGTCTAGGCTGCCACAAGAGGTCAGTGAGTGAGTGTGTGTCAGCAAGAAAGAAAAGCAGGCAGACATTCAGATTAAGTAAAATATGGCCAGTGAGGCAAAATGAGCTTTAAGCTTCATGGCTTAACTGTAGGTGTGTGTGTGTGTGTGTGTGTGTGTGTGTGTGTGTGTGTGTGTGTGTGTCTGTATGGGTCCTCCAGGTGAAATTGGTGTTTGAATGTCTGCATGAACACATGCAAACTCTGTACTAGCTCTATGTCTTGGTATGTTGGGCAGGTGTGAGCCATGCATGGTAGAGATGGAAATTCATCACTGGTCTACCGGACAACAAGAATTGGCTTTGCCACAATTTGCACTGGCACATCCATGCCCACAGTCAGATGCACTGATGCTACCTGAACATGACTGATGTCTGCTGGATAAGCACCATCCTTAAGCTGCCTGGAACCATGATCCCATGACCTGCCATGTCTGGGTATGGACAGCTCAACTGCTGATGGAGCAGAGGAAGTACTGCCACTATGGGAGCGTGATTTGGCATGGCCACATTGGCTAACAGCAGATGATGTGGCTGACCTTTGCTCATGAGAATGCCATCCCCCTCCCAGAAGATGTTCTATCATAGACCCCATCCACTCCAACATGCCATTCATCCAATCCATTGAATCAAAAACATGGTGGAGGTAGTCTTGCATGTCAGCCTATGCTACATCTACAACCCTAAGCATTTCACTGGAGGACCTATGGGAACATGTCTGTGCCCCCATGATGGCTCTAAATATATGTTGAGTGCCACAGGAAAAGACAACTGAATTAGGTGAAGGATGGACAGCAGACCTCCTCCAAGCATCCCTAAAAACCTCCATGTATGGCACCTCACCCATACTTTAGCTATAGCCAGAGTCAACAGGTACTGAAGCCACAGTAACCACACTTTCCTGATCAGTTGTCTCATCCTCCACCTGTCCAATATCTGAGTGCTCACTGGAATTGGTGGACATAGGCCTATTGGTTATGTCCAATGGAATTAGAGGGGGTGGTTGTATGTCAACCACAGTGTCAGATTCAACCTCTGAACCCCTACTATGTCTCTATTTGGCCACCATCATAACTGGAGTCTGCTGATTCTCTAGCATCAGGTGTTAGAAGTCCCATTCTTCCACTGTCTGGATCACCGGTGATAATAAGCAACAAACAGGAAAAATTAATACCTACAATACTGTAGTTCAATATATGCTAACAAACTAACAGTGGTGTCAGCATTACAGACAGTGCAGCAATACACACAACAGTCCTGACACCAACATCACGCACTAAATATTTATTTGAACTGATCATCAGTATTGACATAAAAATGTTTGGCTTACCATGTGCTGATGATAATGTGCTCCCTATGCTGGATGGTCCTGGAAGACGTTAAGCAAACAGTAAGGACAACATCATCATCACAGTTAACAGTAGCACAGGGGGTAAATCTTTTTGTCCTTTATATGTCCATTAACTATACTTTCAACTAGAACTTGGATGACAAGTCCAACTTAAACCCCATGTGTAATCAATCAGAATGTGTTGTTGACTGTAGCAATCTACTATCCCCCCCAACCAATTTCTAGTTAAACAGAACTAATATACTGATATAAATATTTTACTATCCAAGAGTATTTAACAAGTGAGATACACAGGCCTACCTGGAAGCTCCTCCTGGGACATGATTGCTGTCCCTGAATCAGTAGCATCAATGTCAAGGACATGCTGTTCTGCACTTTCCTGGGAGATGTCTATACAGAAACTCTCCATTAGCTGTTAGTGGTGGCTCTGTAGCAGGCCATGCCTGGTACCCATCCAATCACAGGCCACTGCAGCTGCTTTCCCCTGTGCAGATGAGATCATGTCAGTGGTCCTATGGCTCACCTCATCATATGTCCCACTGTGGTTACCCCAACTGCATTCACATCTGCAACTATCTGCTGCCAAATGTGTATTCTGTTTGACATATCTTCACATCCCCTCTCAAACAGAAAGGCACCATGTCAACTAAAATCTTCCACAGTTACCTGATTCTTGGGTCACTAAAGGGTGGTTTTCATGGAATGAGACACCTGGGTGCCATAGTCCTAGGTGTCCTAAAACACAACAGAAGGATAATACACATAAGTATCAAATAACTAAAAAATGCCTGTTAAACAAAAAACAACCCAGGAAGCCTTCCGCAGATGGTGATTACAATGAATCCAATAAAGTGACAGGTAACCACGGAGTAAAATCAGTAATGTTAGCACTTTTATTAATACAAAAGAACTTTCGGATAGCCTTGTAGCCTTCCTTCATCAGACAAACAAATGTATGCACACCAACGTTATTTAAATACCAACTTAATTAATCAATTAGTGACCTCATAACTACAAGCTATTCATTGTAAATGGCCACATTCACTTTAACACATAATAAAATCCATAAAAAATGCATTGCACTTTATAAACATGTACATGTGCTCAAATATACATCTTATTTAATCATTTTATGAACTTTAAAATATATGGTATATAATTATAAATTATAATATAAGTAAGCTTTATTGCTCACCAAAAGTTTAAATAGATAGTGTTTGTGTAAAAAGTGTTTGTGTAAAAATAATATATTACCAAATAAAAAAGTACTAGGCTTAAGCATTAAAAATTATAAATTATTTAAACTAATAGGAGCGTATTTCCTTGTATGGGATGATAGTTTGTAATACTACATAATGCCCTAGTGGAACTAATTGGAAGCGAAAAATAGAATATGAGACTATGCAAATCCTTACCCCCCCTTTTTTCCCCCCTTTTTTAAAAAATGTCTACCACTAGTGAAGCATGATGATGAAAACTAATAGTAGGTGGCTAACTAGCTTTTAACATTAACTGACCATACTGCTTTAATATAATGCACGTCATTCCAGTCCCAAGGATTATCTCCTTAAAGCTAGATGTTTAAGAACACAACTAAGTGAGACGGACTCATTTAGGCCAGGAAAAATATGTGCTCCTGTTCTGATTTGCCAAAAGAGCTCCTCTTTCTCTAATTTAATTTGCCAGGGACCTGAATGTTCCTCTGTGGGCACCTGTGTTAATACTGAAAAATAGAAAGTATGGTCAGGGAACTCCATTACATGACGGGCTAATGCATTATTTATGTCCATCTTAGTTATTGCATATAGATGTTCGTATATGCGTTTCCGCAGGACCCTCTCCATCTTTCCTATGAGCTGAATGCTTCCTACGTTGGCCATGTACACTTAAGCAACTAAAATCCACCAAACAAACTAGTTAAACAAAAAACAACCCAGGAAGCCTTCCGCAGATGGTGATTACAATGAATCCAATAAAGTGACAGGTAACCACGGAGTAAAATCAGTAACGTTAGCACTTTTATTAATACAAAAGAACTTTCGGATAGCCTTGTAGATACTAGATACCAGGACAACATGTTTTTTCTCTGGAAAGGAACTATAGAGGAAATACAACCTTTCATTGCTGAAATGAGGTCATTTGTTGATTTTCTGGATTTCACATTTGAAGCACAAGAAAATGAGATTAATTATTTAGACATATTACTTAGTAAGGGCCACAACTATTCTAGATACATTAGCAAAATCTATCGGAAACCTACTTATTCCAATGGATTTTTACACTTTAGTAGTTGCCACCCCTACCAACAAAAAAGAGCGGTCGTGAAGGGCCAGATGGTGAAGGCAGCACGTATGATTTCCGGAGATATTGATTTTGCTAAGGAATGTGATAATTTGAGTAACATGTTTATTAATAGAGGATACCCCCTAGCCCTAATACTTGAGATTAAAAATGAAGTTGAGTGTAAAAGGCAGATAGACCATTTTAAACCCATTTTGAATATCTTAGACACTGGTACAATGACTATGTGTGATAACATAGAGGGACATAGACTGAATAGTAATAAAAATAATCCTACGATTAGATTTTTGTGCACATTTACAGTGGACCATCACTTCATAAGGGATATTCTAAGGAAGAATTGGACAATTATAATAGAGGATAGACAGTTAGTGGAAGCACTAGGTCCATTACCATGCATTACTTTTAGAAAAGGGTTCAGTCTTAAATCCCTTTTAGAAAGGAATAAGAAAACTAGTTTTAATAGGTGTAAGGGGATGTCTTGCTGTGGAACATGCCGCCAGTGTAAACATACACAAGAAGGAACACATGTTATGGTTAACAAACAGAAATTCAAGATTATGGGTAACTATAATTGTGGAACTAGAGCAGTGGTTTATGTGGCTTTGTGTAACAAATGCTCTGCCTTTTACATAGGAAAGACGGAGAGGGTCCTGCGGAAACGCATATACGAACATCTATATGCAATAACTAAGATGGACATAAATAATGCATTAGCCCATCATGTAATGGAGTTCCCTGACCATACTTTCTATTTTTCAGTATTAACACAGGTACCCACAGAGGAACATTCAGGTCCCTGGCAAATTAAATTAGAGAAAGAGGAGCTCTTTTGGCAAATCAGAACAGGAGCACATATTTTTCCTGGCCTAAATGAGTCCGTCTCACTTAGTTGTATTCTTAAACATCTAGCTTTAAGGAGATAATCCTTGGGACTGGAATGACGTGCATTATATTAAAGCAGTATGGTCAGTTAATGTTAAAAGCTAGTTAGCCACCTACTATTAGTTTTCATCATCATGCTTCACTAGTGGTAGACATTTTTTTAAAAAAAGGGGGGGGGGGGAAAAAGGGGGGGTAAGGATTTGCATAGTCTCATATTCTATTTTTCACTTCCAATTAGTTCCACTAGGGCATTATGTAGTATTACAAACTATCATCCCATACAAGGAAATACGCTCCTATTAGTTTAAATAATTTATAATTTTTAATGCTTAAGCCTAGTACTTTTTTATTTGGTAATATATTATTTTTACACAAACACTTTTTACACAAACACTATCTATTTAAAATTTTGGTGAGCAATAAAGCTTACTTATATTATAATTTATAATTATATACCATATATTTTAAAGTTCATAAAATGATTAAATAAGATGTATATTTGAGCACATGTACATGTTTATAAAGTGCAATGCATTTTTTATGGATTTTATTATGTGTTAAAGTGAATGTGGCCATTTACAATGAATAGCTTGTAGTTATGAGGTCACTAATTGATTAATTAAGTTGGCATTTAAATAACGTTGGTGTGCATACATTTGTTTGTCAGATGAGGGAAGGCTACAAGGCTATCCGAAAGTTCTTTTGTATTAATAAAAGTGCTAACATTACTGATTTTACTCCGTGGTTACCTGTCACTTTATTGGATTCATTGTAATCACCATCTGCGGAAGGCTTCCTGGGTTGTTTTTTGTTTAACTAGTTTGTTTGGTGGATTTTAGTTGCTAAAAAATGCCTGTTCCCAGATAAAATAGAAGAGGTAACATTTCAGTATTACCCACTGCAGAAACATAAAACAGTCTAGATATTTGAAATATGAACAACAGTAATTATTTGGTTATAACATATTACAGTCACACAGAAAGCAACGCTGGATGCAAAACAAGGGATGGGATAGAAACATGTCCTTGTTTGTGTCAAAAGAGAAATGCAGCTTTGCTCCCCCATTGGCAAAACAATAGGCAAATGACACATTTTGATGAAAACAATCAGTGAAATGTTAAAACTGCTATCAAGTGAACGGTCCTTGAAACGTGTGCAGATTTAACACAAAACACACCATTTTAAGCTATTGCCAATCATGTATAGCTGTGAAATGCCCTGACAAACATGCCAATGCCATCAGTACACGTATAAGTAATGCATATCAATAACAGTGACATTTGCTAATTAATATATTATTATAAATATATAACATATGTTCTTAAATGACATTTCAGCATCTGCAGTATATAGCTGAAAACTGCAAGCAAACCTTTTCAAGTTCAGTAGTCTTCTGTGTAGATATATCCCAAAGTACTATCCTCTTCTGTGTTTTCCACATAAACAAATTTCCTCACCTTCAAGTTCCCTAACTACATAATTACCTTTTTATGGTGTAGATTCAGGGCTGTTAGCATGGTGAGGATGCAAATGATGTGTGAACTCATTAGAATTGCTGAATCCCAAATGTTTGGATCTATGTTATGGATGTAAACATAGTGCAGGCATTCCCTCAGTTTTTGTTGGCAATGGATTGCAACTGTGAATGATTACTGGTAGGGAGAAGAAAAATATAACAGCAATGAAGACTGCCCTACCTCCAGTGGGTGTGCCAGGTTAGACTTACAAAGTGTATAGAGGCAGTCTCATCAAGGATATGTAAGTAAGCAGCACACAGTTCACAGGTTCTGTTAATTAATATCCAACCTCCCCTTCATTTGATGACAACTGTATATTATTGTCATTTAATATCTTCACACATTTTAAGGACAAGGGTATAGAATGCTTTACAGGCTGCATGTCTCAGATTACTGGTCAGATAAGACAAGAATGAGCAACAAACACAGAAAGGTAAGACACAGCTGCACTTTTGCAAGCAATATCCATAAATGGCTGTGTGATCTATCAGTGCTTTACATCCTAAATTTGCACATGTAAAAACAAATGTTATGTGGTCTGTTTGTACTGTGGATGATGTTGCAGTTGGATGCATGCAGAGTGATTGCAGTTCCCTGCTGTAAAGCTGTTTGTGTGGCAAAGAGGGATTAGTCACCCCTACTGTCTTCTGAAGGTTCATTGTAGTGAGAGTTCAATCCAGACCTATGTAGAAATATTTTATGTGTACTGAAAAACATTTTGTAGTGTTTATATCATACATTGTTTTTCTTCATTTCAACTACTTTTCCCTTTTTATTTTCTTTTTGGCCAGTGCTTGCTTGGCACACAGCTTAGTGCATACAAGTGAAGTGGAGAAAAATCAGTGTCAGGTTTGGCTCTACTTATTTCATTTGCATGACACTTAGCAGTGTGCAAATCTGGACTAGTGGTCCACAAAGGAAGCAGACAGAACACCTGCAGAAAATATGCAGACAGGGAATCTGTAAATGTGCAAAGGTCAAAATGAATACATTTTTGCAATGTTTGCTTTCTACCATGCAACACCACTAATAAAAAATAGACAAGTGTTATTTCAGCATTCTTCTAGCAACAGGTGTATATGTAAGACTGCCATACTCATGGTCCTGGGTTCTAATACTGGACATTCCGCACAACTTTACTGTTCAATTTCCCATTATATGCACTCTCCCTCTCAATAATAACACTTTAGATAGTGGAGCTGATATGAATTATATGTATGAGGGATAAGACACCTTTAGTGTGTTTTCAGATGTATGACTGAGGGTATATATGTTTGTAAGTATAATTCTGCTATCTGGACTTGTATGGCCTTCACAATTACATAAGACGCATACACATCTGGATCTATATACAAGAACCTTATCAGGTCACACACATACATGTGTAACACCTCAAACTGTCAGCTGAATTTATGAATGATTTCTGATTATGTCTGAGCAGTACTTCTTCTATGCAAAGATGGAAAAGCTATGCTGTGGAAGAAAATGTTTTGTCCCTTATGCCTAGGTTTGAATCTCACACTTTAAAAATCAATTTTATCAGTGTAGAAAGCCAAAAACAAATGTGTCAGGTCATGATATTTATGCCCAGGTACATGTCTACAAACTTAACTCACTTAACAGCTATCTTCCAATTGTCAATACATATTTCTAAGCTACATCACCAGACACCCCTTAAAATAATGTAAAGTGTCAGATTAACATTCCTATTTCAAATATTTATGTCATCTCTGCTTGGCACTGCTTTGGTCCTCTTAAGATCTCGGAAAAATGGTTAGCATTGTTGCTTGGCTTTGTGCACTACCAGTAAATGCTATAACTGGAATTGGTGGTAAAACATCAGTTTCCATTGCTCTAGTTCAGGAGATAGACATGTCTGGAGTTAGTGGGGAAGCTGTCCATTTTAGGGCACATAGGTGGGCTGTCCAGGAGTCCAGGTTATTTATTGGATTCCTGGTAAAGTTCCACAGCCAAAGTCTTCTGCAGGGGGACTATTATGGCTCCCAGTACAAGTATGAGGTGTGGAGTCGCTTGGCTCAGACTGTATCCAGTGTTGTTGGCATCTTGCACACTATAAACAGTGTAGGCATCATTTTAATGACCTACACAGGCACAGAAGGAATACCCTCAACCATTGGTTGACTAAATTTGAGAGTGTGGACATCCCACAGCTGTGTAAGTATGGCAATAAGAGAGTATTTGTAATACTTAGAAAGCTAAATATAGGCAAGTCTGGTATACATAATGCTCTTCTATTCCTTGCTGTTCTTTCCAAAGTTAATGCTGACAGAGTTCAATGGTGTGCTCATACTGTGTGAAGGCAGAGACTGAAAACCAAGGGAAGTGGCATTTATGCAGCACAAGAGAAGTGTTATTGTAGCTTTAAAAGTTAAAGAGAGATTTTTTATATACAGTTGTAGCAAATTGAGCATGCATATCCTAACTGTAAAAGCCAGTATGCGCAAACAAACTTTAGGAGTGAAATATAAAACTGTAGTCAGAGGTTCTTAGTTCAGATACCACAAGTGATAACTGTGCAGTGCTGCATTTCTTTAGTAATCATCGTCATCACCATCAGTTCCCCTTTTCCCATTTTTTCTTCATGGGGTCGGGGTATAGTGTTAACTGTCACCAACTCTCTTGATTCAGTGCCACACTTCTGCCTTCTTCAACACTCATGCCTGACTGTCACAGATCTTCTATCACACAATCCATCCACATCTTTGCTGGACAACCTCACTTCCTCTTACCTTTTTCCTGTCTTTCCCAAATCTTACTCACCAGATTGTCTTCTGCTTTTCTGCACATAGTCCAAACCACCATAATCTTTTCTCTTTGATCTTTTCTGCAATTGGAGCTACTTTGGCTTTTGCTCTTATGTCCCCAATTCTTCTTCTGCCCCACAGTGTGCATCCTGCCACCATTCTCAGGCACTTCATTTCCATCACCTCTAGCTTCTTCAACTGTCCTGCCTTTAATTTCCAGGTTTCTGTACCATACAGTAGTACTGGTTACACCACTATCTTGTACACCGTACATTTTAACTTCTTTGGCATTCTTCTGTCATAGACTACACCTGACACTCTATGCCAGTTGTTTGTAGCCCCTTTGATTTTAGCTTTGACCTCTTCATTCAGACTTCCCTTCTCCTCAACCACCCATCCCAGATACTTGAAGGTGTTTACCTGTTCCACTATCTTCTCTTCTATCTCTGTTCTCAGATTTTTCTGATTTCCCCAATTTTCTGCTATTACTACCATATTATCTGTGCTTAATTTCATCCCATGTCCCTTCAGTTTTGCATTCCCTTCTCCTATCCTCTGCTGTAGCTCTAGCTCAGAGTCTGCCTGCAATGCCACATCATCTGTATACAGAAACTTTGTTGATCTGTCCCATCTGTCAGTTTGCTAATGTAGTCCATCACCAGTATGAACAGCAGTGGGCTCAGAAGTGAACCCTGTTGTACACCCACTCCCACTGGGAACCCTTCTGTGAGACTGAGTTAGTACTTGAGTCATTGGCTCCTTGTACATAGCCTGCACTAATTCTACTAATGTTTCTGGGACTTTAAACCACCACAGTACTGTCCAGATCAGCTTTTTTGGGACCTTGTCATATACTTTCTCCAAGTCTAGGAATTCCCAGGTGGACTATCTCCTCATCTCTAGCTTCTTCTCAAGCATCTGTCTCACTGCAAACATTGGGTCAGTTGTGCTGCATCCAGATATGAATCCACATTTTTCATCTCTCATCTTACATTCTACTATTCTGCATATCTGTTTATCAATCACCCTCTCCAGAACTTTCACACAGTGTGATAGGAGTTTGTTGCCTCTGTACTGCCCACAGTTGTGAATGGCCCCTTTGTTCTTGTATACTGCATGAGTATGCTTATTCTCGAGTCATGTAGGATACACCTTTCTCTCCACACTGCTATCAGTACCCTCAAAAGCCATTTCTCCCCTATCTCACTCAGCATCTTTATCATATCTGCTGTGACCTCATCTGAGTCTGCTGCTTTCCCTAACTTCATTTTCCTTAGTACTGTTCTTACTTCATCTAGGGTGGGCTCCTCTTCATCTCTCATTGTAGACTGTTTCTGGGGCAGTCCAGCATCTGTAGGGTTCTCTTCATTCAGAAGCTGCTGGAAATACTCTTTCCATCTGCCTTTGGTGTCCAGTGGACTGGTGAGAAGGTTGTTGCTGGCCATCCCTTATAAATGGTGTCTGATTATCTTCTTTATCTTTCTGTCTTTGCCTTGCAACCTGATATAGTTTATTTGTGTCACTTGCTGAGTCATGTTCCAGATGTTGGTAGAGTCCCTCTGATGCCCTATTCTTTACTATTGCAACTTCTTTCTTTGTTATCTAACCAGTAGTCTATCCTAGTCTGGTCAGTCTTTTCTATCTCCCACTTCTTCCTGCACTCTTTCTTTTTTTGATGACTTCCTGGACTTATGCATTCCACCAACAGCTTTCCTCTGAGTTACTGCACAATGGTACCTCCTATACTGAGCCAACAGATATTACCAACACACTGGCTGACAGATTCCATGCCAACTTTACCCTTTCACCCCCCCAATGGACCAATCTCAATACCAGAAGAATGCCAGGCACCCAGCATTGCTGCAGCACAGGTTAAAGCTGCATTGTCCAAGGCCAAGAATACAGCTTCCATGGGACCTGACAATATCCCTGGCTGTGTTCTACATGAATTATAAAGTGAACTGTAACCACATCTGTGTGTCCTGTTTACTCACATACTCACCTTAGGCTTTGTCCCTACTGAATGGCGCACTGCTACAGTCATCCCTCTCCATAAAGGAGGAGCAACTACAAACTTGGGAAATTATCGCCCCATTAGCCTGACAAGTCTGATTTGTAAGGCTATGGAGTGCATCATCATGGACCTTATTAATTATAATTAATAAGGATATAGGGAATCTCCAAACTCTAGATCCCACACAATTTGGTTTTGTGAAAGGTAGATCATGCCTGCTTATCCTGGTTGACTTCTTTGAGTCAGTCAACAGACCTGTGGATGAAGGTAAGGCAGCTTATATAGCCTATCTTGATCTGGCCAAGGCTTTGATACCATTCCTCACTCAGAAATTGTTGATAAACTCACCAAACTAGGCATCAACTCCTATATCATTAGGTGGGTTCCAAATTGGCTCACAGATAGAACCCACAGTGTGAAAGTAGTGGCCTACAAGTCAAACTGCCGACCAGTCACAAGTGGAGACCCACAAGGATTGGTCCTGGGTCCTTCCCTGTTTGGCATTTACTTTTCAGCAGTCCAGGCCAACATGGAGGGACTCTTGCTGACCAAGTTCTCAGATGACTGCAAGCTGGGAGCCATTATTAACTCCCCCAGGTGATGCAGACATCCTACAGAAAGGCATCACTGAGACCAATGACTGGTGTTGGAACCATGGCTTTAAACTTAATGCCAAAAAATGTGTTGTCATCCCCTTTTGGAAAAACTCAGTTCCCACTAGTTATCACATCAATGGGAGCACACTAAACACTGAAGGTGTTATAAGAGATCTGAGGACACAGGTTGACAGTAACCTCTCCGACCACCACATTGTTACTGTGGTCAGAAAGTCCTTCTATGTGGCACATCTCATTACCAAGGGTTTTGCATCCAGGAAGAAAGAGGTCATCATTTCGCTCTACTCTTCCTTCTTTAGATCAGTCATAGAGTATAATGCCCCATTTGGAATGTACCTCACTAGACACCTGCAACAGCTGGAAAGGCCACAAAAGTACCTCACAAAGATGATCCTAGGCATTAAACACATGTTCCACATGGGCAGACTCAAAAAACTCCAGTTATTCTCTGTTTCATATCTTCTACTAAGAGATGATCTCTGCTTGACTTACTGATCCAGCTCTATTAGAAATGCTACATCTAAGAAATCCCAAGCTCTCTGCACCACATGCTCCAGAGACCTCAACTTCATTACCACAATCAACAGAACATGCTTGAGGGGCAGGTTCATAACCCAGAGACTGCCCATGCTCTGGAATAGACTTCCCATACATGTCAAGCAGAGCGCCTCACTGGCCCTCTTCAATAGAAATCTTGATGAGTGGATGGGAAATAGAAAGTTTACCCCGGGGATCACTCTAGTGGTTCTACTTGATAAAGGCACTGGGAACTAACATCAGGTGGCACAATGCCAGGACACTTCTATGGGCTAGACTTGTAAAGGCTCCAGGGCCATTAGCCTAGTACACATCTATGAAACTATGAACCTTATGTACCTCATTTCCATACCTGGCTCAGCCAGATATATTTTCTGTAGTCCTAACACATGCTGTTTTTAGGCGCTGCCATTCATGTTCAACTCCATCTTTTTCCTCTTCCTGGGGTGCTACAGCACTGAGTAATTCCTTGAGCTGTTGTACTTTCTTTCCAGTCAACTTCCATGTCTTCAGCCTGGTCTTTGTTGACCTTAGAGTGTTCTCTGACCACTGCTTGCAGCGGATTATGGCAACTAGTGATTTATGCTTTAAGCTGATTATTTCCCTGGGGATGTCTTTGCAATCATAGATTCTACCCCAGTGCCTTTTCCTTACTAGCAGGAAGTCTGCCTTTGTTGCATGTTGGCTACTCTTGTATGTGATCTTGTGACTGTCTTTGTGTTTATTAATAATATTTACATTAAATTAAACTCTATACAAGTGATATAAATGCCCTGATGTTATCTGTAATTTATATAACTGGAACATGCATATGTGCAATAAATGCACATTTAAAGATTCAAGGAAGCATTTCAAGGATTACTTTCAGCAATCTGTAGGTATAGTGTGTATTTGTTAGGACATATATTTAAATGTAATACTTCAGATAAAATTGTTGTATAATTGAGTTAATGCATTGTATGACACATACGATGGTACTAATCTTATCACTCTTTTTTTTCTCTCACCCCAACCCATATCTCTCTTTTTTATTTTGTATTATGTGTAGTCAAAATGTATCCACGTCATCCATGTGTACCAAATCACTAAATGCTGCAGAGCACCATGAGATAGACCAGCCTCAGTGGCTCTGCCTGCCCCCTTTCTACTGGCCCCAGCACCAATGCCCAGCACATCTGGGACCCAACCTGGAAGAACTGCTTCTGCTACCCCTGCACTACCTCTGCAGTCAGGTAGTACTGCCCTAGAAACTGGTGCAGTGGCACCTTCCAGGAGAAGTGCCAGAGGTGGGGATTTCATCACCCACCAGGAGATACCAGAGTTGGTGTGTAGGATCATGCTTCACACCATTGGTATATGCCTATACTGAAGGGAGAGGATGCTCTCTCTCATGGTACCTAGGAGGAGAAGATGTCAAGCACTCCAGACTCCAGTGAAGTAAGGGGGCAGTGATGACTGTACAGTGGGCGAGGACTCAATTCTCACTGTTTCCATGTTTGATGGACATGAGCCTGTGTTGTCCCCTCCCTCACCTCAATCATTGTCCTGCAAACTTTTGTGTCCCTGACCATCCCTGTGTCTTGTCTTGTTTGTTTCCATTTGTTTCCTCACCTACCAACTTACCTGACTCAGAAATACCTACATCCCTTATCCAGCATTTCTCTCTTACTTAATTAAAAAAATGGCCATCTACCCCCCCCAAAAAAAAAAACATTACCCCATACATACCTCTCCATTTCACATGTGACTTTTTCACACAGTTGATTTGGTTCAATTGGCTATACAAAATGATTATGTTGTTGTCACCTATATCTCTGGAGATGACAGTCCAAATTCAGCTAATATTCTGCACATATTATCAATTTTTTACTGTTGAAGAAATGGATAGCTATGATTCTTTCCTATCTCCCTCCTGCACATTTCTGTATATCTTTCTCTTTGTTCCTCCTGCTTACTCACCATTTCACCACTTTCCTATCTACCCCATTTTATCACCTATATTCTGGTCAAAAAAATAGAATCACAGACAACACACTTGAGTACCAGAATAAACAATGGATCCCTTCACTTTTTGGACTTTATGTTTGTGCAGAGTTTGGCATTTTGCACCAATGCCAAGTGATGATGAGTGGCTTTACAATGCTGCAGTTACCTTTGTGTAATGCTGCTTAACCCTGCTACGTTACATCAACACACAAAATAACATATGCTGAATGTACTATACAGAACAGTATGTCATTGCTTTATTACTGTTTATGTAAAAGTATTACATATACCTGGATTCGAACCCAGACTCATTGAGGCTCCAAAAGAAATCTGTCAGTGCACTTACATCTGCTGGCACAGAGTCAGCTAAGCAGCACGTGTGTTTTATAGAATACGTACTAATGCTCAGACTTTTACCAAGGGGGCTCATGTTTGCGCACTGCTTAAATATTCGTAAACAGGGAAAGTTATGGAAATTTGTATCTTGCATTCTCACTTTCCCAACTGTCATACAAACCTGCTGCTTGCTGCTGCACTATTCAAAGTCACTATTCACACATATTACTGCTGTTTACTGTCCATCAACTCGTTATGCCATGAAACTACATGTGTAAACATAACAAACTGAAGGCCCTATCTAACAATATGTCACATGTTTACAATACAGTCATGTGTTGCTGCCCCACATGCACTGCAACCCTGGTGTCTCAGTGCATTTTCACAAATATATCAACTACACTACATAAATTAATATCAAAATGTTGTGTGATATGCAGTGCACATCAATATGGTGTGTGTATGTGTGTGTGTGTGTGTGTGTGTGTGTGTGTGTGTGTGTGCAGGAGTGTGTGTGTGTGTGTGTATGTGTGTGTGTGTGTGTGTGCGTGTGTGTGTGCATGAGTGTGTGTGCGTGCATGAGTGTGTGTGCGCATGAGTGTGTGTGTGTGTGTGTGTGTGTGTGTGTGTGTGCATGAGTGTGTGTGTGTGTGCATCTAGCCAGAAGAGCATAACTGTGTACCCTACAGTTACCACTCCAATCCCATGAATTGACAGTATTTTGACACTTGCATATGATTACACATCTATTTCATGCAAGTCTCCCAACAGCTTCTCTCCTATATGCACTACTGATGTCATCCACTATAAGTTGTCCGGCAGCCTTTAAAAGTCATAGTTGTGTTGTGACACTTGTATAAAGTACTGAGCTGTGTAGTCTGTGTACTTGGGTAGGGATTCTGTTCTCACTGCAGTCAACTGTGGTGTGTGAGTTTGTGTGTATGTGTGTGTGTGTGTGTGTGTGTGTGTGTGTGTGTGTGTGTGTGTGTGTGTGTGCACTTGCTTGACATGACAGGGATCTTTTTACACCAGCCTGTGGGACACTGTTATTACCATTTTCTCCTCTCCAGACACTGCTGATGTCATCAGCTATAAAGTGTTTTCTGAGAGAGTCCTAGGCAGAGTTGAGCTGTGGCACTTGCTTAAAATACAGAGTTCAGCAGTCAGTGTACTTAAATAGGTAGGGATTCTGTTCTCACTGCAGTCAACTGGGGTATGTTTATTTGTACGCTTGCTTGACATTACATAGAGCCTTTTCCACTATCATGTGGGTCACTGTTATTATCATATTCTACACACCAGAAACTGCTGATGTCATCAGCTATAGCTGATTTGTGGATGTGCACTATTCCCACCAGGGCAGGGTCAAGGACTGGCCTGAAGGCCACGCAGAAGTCACCTCATCCAATACGATCCAGGTTACAGTGACATGGCTTTCAGTCTATCCAAATACATAATGGCATGGTTTGTAGGCCCTGTGTTTTCTTGGTGAGAAACCCCTGCAGTGTCTACAGTTGCTGCATTTATCTGGTGAGGTACATGCAAAAGAGAGCATTATACTCTTATTAATGCTCTGATGAGGTTCGAGTACAGTGCTGTAATATATTTCTTAGATCTAAATATGATGGTGTGACTTATGATGTGCACAACATAGGCTTTTAGTACCCATGTGGACACTTGGTGGTTGAAGTTCAAATTGCTATCTACATGTGTTCCTAGTGCTTGCATCACTGCGTTTCAGTATAGCAGGACTGTTGTCAATGCTGTAATTAGCAGGGAATTCCACTTTGCAGAAGAGCAAAATAAATACACATTATTGCATTTATTTGTAGACCACGTGGCTTTGTCACCAATCATTTTTCTGTATTATCCCATCCTGTAGTATATCATCATAGGTAGATTCAATGATTATATCCACTATACAAGAATCAGCAAACATGGTAAGCCAAACAAATTAGCCTAAACTGTCAAGAAATTGTGTCCAAACAGTAAAATGCCAAGCATAGATCCCTGGGGGTACACCCATGGTGACTGCTCTACTGGTACACATTGATTCACCAACTTTCACATTATGTGTTCTGGCAGTGAGTGAGTTGCTTACCCATCTAGTGATATAAGGTTCATTCCGAGCTGGGTGAGTTTCTCAATTTATACTTGAGTGGAGGATTTTGTCCAAACCATAGGGCAGATCAGGATAGCTAGTATGCACTGTCTTACCTTTATCCAGACTTACCATACAGAATCAATGGGCTGTGACAACATCACAGATTACCTATCTTGTGACTCAGCACATACACCTTCATGACACTGTTGAATACATACTTCAACACCCCCTCCACACAGACTATGTTCCTGTAGAAGGGTGTACATCAACATGCATCCATGCATCCATGTAAGTTGGGGGGACATCACCAGATGCACACATCCATAGACATATCCTGACTCTACTCATCTGTGAGGTAGACCAACATGTCATCATGGACTTTTTGCTAAGTGGACATTAGTAATATCCCAACTGTGTGCAACAGACCTTTGTAAGTTGTTAATGCTACATAATGTCTGTTACATCTGTTAGATGTCCTCAAAGAGGTCATCAAGGGCATGCATGATGACAACACTATCATCCTGGACATTTGACAACAATACACACTGAGGTATTCACTCAACACTGTCAGATGTGGACATAAACACCTATATCACCAAGTGGGGAGATCCCTGCATCACATATGTGGCATTGAAATATGTTGAAATCTGTGAAGATAACTATATGTCAGGTTCAATGATCAAGTCTATACATCAGTGCTGTCTGCTAGCCCTTTTCTGTCCATTATGTAAGTCACAGACATCACAAATGACATATACATCCTATGTCCATATAGCTGTCTGAAGGACTACAGATTGTGGGCAATTATTGACTCCAACCATGATATTATTATAATACAGACAGTATCAATGCACACCAAAGATTGCTACCACAGCCATGACAATACCTGCAATGACACAGAAAACTGGGGAATTTGTTATGCCAGGAAAACAAACACACAACTCAAGTATAATGTAGACATCACACCCTATAATCAGACCAATAAGTATGTGACCTCTGTCCTGGGGCAGATGGTATGTGGAACGTCTACCAACATGTTGCCACTGTGCTGTGTACTCCCTTGTATATAGCACAACTACTGAGTATATGAAGGACATCCACATAACAGGCCATAATATCTCCATAGTTCACAGCCTTCATCACACTAATAACTTAGTACAATGCACCCTTCTTCATGTACCTCCCTATACCTTTTCCAGTGATGTATAACTGAAGTATACCATCTTTGTCACGGTTCACTGTCACACAGCTTATTGGTCATACCTAGGCATTCTTTTTGTCTGATGGTGCAGAACCACATGAAGCTGTTACACCGGATGTGTGTATGCTACCTGTTCCAGTGATGCACACAGTGCATACATAGCTGTTTGACAACACTAATGGCATGGGTAGCATTTGTGACAGTGTGGATTGTACCATATATATGTATATATATATATATATATATGCCATGCACACCACTCAACTAACCTGCATCAATCGTAATGTCACATATAGGGATATAGGGATAACAGTGTCCCTACTAACACCTCCAACAGATGTTACAGTGTCAGGACAGTGTGCATGATTATCCTCAAAGAGTGCAGACAAGTCATAATAGTCGTGCCAGTATGTTTGTGCAGAACCCTCTCTGATTATCTAAATCACATATGTTATATCAGAGATATGGAATTACTGGTGGTATTATTCTGATATTGTCCATGATTATGCTTGCTTCTTTTAATGTTATCCATGTGCCTTTACCTTTGTCCCACTTGCTGGAGACCTCTGCTGAGATTACACTCATATTCAGGCAAATCAGTTTGCACAACTTCATAAAATGCACCCTACCCCAATTGTATGTAACATATCTGATAGATGTCTTTTGTATTATTCATGTAAGAATGCTCACACAGCCACCCTCCCCATTGTGATATCACCTTGTATGACAGTCACATAATACACATTTTCACTGTGCAGTCCCTACTGTACTATATTGATATGTGATTGGTGTTGATTGACATGCCCTCATCTGCTGTATATGAGGTTGTTTCACCTGTCCTCATTCCCTGTGTTCATTCTTTTTTTTTCCTCTAAATATTTTGTTAGAAGTTTTGAGAACAAAAAAAAAAAAAAAACACTACAAAACTGGCGCATTTTTGAAAAGTTGTATAATAGGAGAATGAAATAATAAGTCATGGTTTTAAAAAAATAAAATTATAACTATATACAACATGTACAGTAAACCTATTCATTCCTACAATTCATCTGTGTGTCCCACCTCAATACGTACATTTCCTCTGTGTGTTTATTTTACATGGCAGTCCATGTCACCTTACAGTTCATTTACACAACTTCAGTACAGAATGCCTGGAACGGGATTTCACTATACTCTTCACTGTATACACTGTCCTGTACTATGTTTGGACAATATACATGTCATACTTCTCAAATATCCAGATTTTTTGCAGTATTTCCAGACTTTTGCCTTAGATCTTTTGGTCTGCTCCTTATAAAATGTGTGTATTCTGTCATATCACTGGTGTGATCTCAGGGCTGATGTCACTAAATAATTACATACATTTGAGTTTTAGACTTCAAATCCTTCAGAAAAATGTATCTTAACACAAACCTTGTTATTCCAGCACATTTCTAAGTTTAAACATGCAAATATGTATAATTTGCCCCTATTTCTGGGTCATTGCCTCGTCATTATGTTGGGCTTTGTCTAGATGTCTTGCACTTAAGAGCTATGGAAACATATATGTTAAGCCCTCGTGATCATTGTGGCATTCCAAGCCAACACACTGACTGACTGTGCTCTGATTTAAACAGGATTGCTATCCATGCCACACAGAAAACCAGGCTTATTTACATTTAAATGCTGTACATGGCATGAATATGCAATTAGTGCTGCTGCTCACCACACATCACTTCTCACTCACCGAGCACACATGCAAACTCTGTGTAGGCTTCACACAAAGCCTACTCAGAGTTTACTGAATCCCAATGAGGGGGCTATATATTTTGCAATTAATGAAATAGTTGTGTTAGATATAAAATTTGGGAATAGAATAGAAAAAATAAAATAAACCTATCTTTTCTGGAGAACAAATAATCATTCAAAAAAAAAAAAAAGATTATTTGATAAATTCAGTACTGATGGGAAACAAATATAATGGTTAGCAAGTGTAGCTATGTTGGCAACAGTATTTGAAATCGAATTATTGCAGATATATATATATATATATATATATATATATATATATATATATATATATATATATATATATAAATATATATATATATATATATATATATATATATATATATATTTGTTTTTTTTTTTCATTTATATGAGGTTCTAGATTAAACCCAGTAAAAAAAGAGGAGTTTTGCATGTAAATAAAGAAGTAGGTTTAGGGTTAGTTAACCTAGTGGTATATACTACTTCATTAAATTAGTACATAGTGTTAAAGTGGATAAAATGAAAAAGATGAGAGATTAGTAGTAAAACTTTATAAATACGAGTATGATAAATTTTCAGGTACTCTAAAAAAGTATAAAAGAGAAAAAGAGTATATAAATGCAAAAATAAAATGTTACCAAGAAAAATATTTTTGTGGAAAATAAAAATGGATGATATAGAATAAGATAGAAAATTATTGTATTAAAATGTAATAATAAAACATTAATATGTTTATTAATAATTTATTATATCTATATAATATTTCTTTACAGGGGACACTGAGCCTAGGAAACACACCACTTATTCTAGCATTATGTTTGCCTTTACTTTAATAGAAGGTGTGCCAAGGATGAGAAATATAGAATTCCTAAGGTTGAAGAAGGAAGGTGAAACGGAGTGAGAGAGCAAGAAAGAGAGACAGATGAATGCAGAATTTCTAAACAAAGAGATACAGGGAGTAAATGTTTTCTAAGTCTAAAGAAAACAGGCAAAACAGAGATTCACTTCTCCATGACAACAAAAAAGATGCAGTTATCTATAGGAATTTATCATGACCTCTATCTTCTGATGAAATCAAATTCTGAAACGTTGAGTCAAGTGAGGATTTCAAAGAGCAGTCTGTGGGGAGCAGCATTTAAAAGTTAAAGTCAATCTGGAAGGTACAACTAAAAAGTAATAGAAAATGTTGCCCTGCGAAGGAGAAAATAATGTAATTTGTTCTGCTTCAATGATAAAGTATGTTGAAGGGAAAAGACCTTTATCTGCAAGTACATTTTATGGCATTGGCAAATTCTGGCAAAAAATGCTGGGTGACTATTATGAAGCAATAGTGAAAATGTGTTGTCTGAATTGAGTATTGCTGTAATAAACTTTGTAAGGAAACTATGTGCATTGCTCTAAACAGACTTGATTTTGTGGATTTGTGGCTGAGGAGCATTTATTAAAAGAGTATTAGATGAAACAGACTGGCGGACCATTCATGAGTGGGCTTCTTTTCTGTTACTCCCTAAAATTTTTGCAAGAAAGTAAATTTCATGTCTACCTATCTTTAAAAATAATTCTTCATTTAGTAGTATAGAAAAATACTAAGCAAGTTATCACAAAGAACATAAGATGACTAAACATATACTACTTT